>NC_034594.1:151042453-151114245 GCF_900095145.1 Mus pahari
ACACACACACACACACACACACACACACACGCGGTTAAAGAAAAAACAGAAAACACACAGCTTTATAATCTTTTCCATATTAGAACCTGCCCATGAGCTTCAAACTTGTCTCCTATTACCAGCAAGGGCCTGTCTGCAAAGGCAGAGAGTGGTGAGGAAATGGTAGGCACCAGAAGCTGTCCCTTGGGGAAGGTGACAGAGGGTCACGTCTTTCCCCTTCCCCTTACATTATGCCTTCCAACAAGATGTCAGCAGGAAGCATGAGGCTTGCCTGAGCTAAGCCTAGGATTGGAATTCTTTTAGTTCGGAGATGAAACCTAGAGAGTAGAGAAACCCGTAAACAAATGGTAGGGAGCCTTTCTCCTTTTGCCATGCCCCTCCCCCTTGCAGCCCTGGCATGGGTGCTGTGCAAAGCTGTATGACCACTCAGTCATGCTTTAGTAGATGGAATGTGTGTACTTCTGAATGTGAGACTCTCCTTCGAGACACTAGTGAAAGAAGACCTAGGGTAGCCATGGCTACTACCTGAACCTTCTTACTCTTCCTTATTGTTAAAACTCCAAGACCTGTCAAGAAATAAGGATCTGGGACCAAGACATGGTGTACTGTCTTTGTTCCTGCTCTTTACTCTTCACCTCCTCTCTTTCTATGTGGAGGTGGGCATGAGAACACAGAGTTTGTCCAGTGAGTGGGAATTAAAGTTATCCATAATCCAAAGCTGTCGATGAGATGATTCCAGGTTCCACTCTCTTGACCTCAGGGCTCCCTCTGATGTCCTTTCTCCTGGGATGGTCCTCTGGTTTGTAGACGCCCGACTCACCAGCAAGGAAGATGCCACAAAAGGATTCTTCTGCACACGTTTATTGGGAGAGTTTGATTGCAAAGGCAAAAGACCCCGAGCCCCGAAATTGGCACTGGTTAAATAGGCTTAGGAGTGGAGTGGCCATACCTGATTGGTGTTGCTTTCAGTCCCTCATTTGCATGCTCCGGGATGAGCTGTGACTTGGTGTGAAAACCCTTTTGCACATGCGCACATTGGTTGTTTACCAGGACTTGCGGGCGGTGTCCAGCGGTAGCCAGCGCCATCTTGTAATGGTGTTATGTGGCTTCCCACACTGGTTCTTTTCTTCTTCCCCAGACTACAGCTGAGAGCTTTGGGCCTTTTTAGGAACGGCTCCCCACTCCTTCTGGATCCCAGCTTCCCAGAAGGCTCTGAGCTAGATGCCTAGCCTCTGCCACATGATGAACAGAGGGGGTTTTATGCTGAGTTACCTGCCCTTAGTCCCTGGGCAGCCTTGAGAAGCCAGACTAGTTTCTCCCTCCCACCGATCTCCTAGCACCAGGTCCTGTGCAGCTGCCATTCGTCTGTGTTGCTAGCAGGAGGGAGGTTGTCTCCTGGGAGCTGCCTAGGTGATCAAGCCTGGGAGAAAGTCTGGATACTGTCCTCCTAAGATGGCTTCGTGAAGCAAATGGACTAAAGACATACCTGCAAGGGAGATTCCTACCTAGGAATTACTATGATAGTTGGTGCTGACATTTTTATTTCAGATAAATAAGTTATTTATAATAGAATTTGTGTGTCTAGGTCATTAGGCCAGAAGCAACAAGATGTTGAGATTCTTGGGGCCAGGAAGAACCCCAGCAGTGAGGTACAAGAGACAGCAAAGCAAGTGTTCTGTAGCAAGCCTTCCATTTGTTATAGAGGGTTCCAGAAGAAAACACAGTTTTCCCATTGTCCTGCCTGTCCTTTTCCAAGACAGTCAGCACCTCTCTGGTGACAGCCAGGGCTGCCGCATCAGATGCACTTCTTAAGCCTTGTTTGTGCAACAGCAGATCTGCAGCTGAGCTCTTGGTGGTAGCACAAGCATTGGTGGGAAACAGGCCCTTTGTTGATAGGAAATGCCCCAAACCCAAACTGAGCGCATCTGAAAGAATTCTGACTTTAAGAAGTGGTCATTGGTATCTCTCAAAAACTCTTTGAGTGCGTGTAGTAAGGAATGTGTGTGTTACATTACTAGGGCTTCAATCCAGGGTCTTTCACATCTAAGTAAGCCCTGTACTTCTGAGCCACATCCCAAGCTCCACTTTCTCCTTTTCCTTTTGATATAGCTTCTTACTAAGATGTGGAAGATGGCCTTGACCTCACTCTGTGGCCCAATTAGACCTTGGATTTGCAATCCCCCTACCTCAGCCCCACAAGTAACTGAATTTACAAACTTACATCACTGTGTATGTCTTATTTCTGGCAGTGAGTCTCATTTCTGCTTATTCAGAAAATCTCCAATCATTATCAGTCAGTATTTATTAAAACTCAGGTAAGAGTCAGAAGGGGTGGGAACTGGAAGGTCTGGTTCCTATAAAAATCTGGGGAGCTCATGGAATCCTAATGATAATGTGTCTTAAACAAGAACTGTAGAATGATAACAGCAGTGTAGACTGGGAAATCTCACAAGGCTCCGTATAAAGAGCTATAGGCAATTAATGGCTAATTAGGGAGATCCAGTTGAATCCAAGGATGAGCTAACTGATAGGTGATCCTAACCCAGTGATCAGCCCTAAACTCATACACATACGAGCAACTCTACATGAGCACAGCAGGCTGCATTACACGGACATGTGTGTGTTGTGCGTGTATAAAACAATAATATTAAAGGAGAGGTCATGATGTTAAGGGGTCACAGGGAGAGTGGTGGTAGGGAGAAAATGGGACAGAAATGATGTAAATACAGTCTTCACACACGAGATTCTCAAAAGTAATAAAAATAAATTGATTTTTAAAACAAAAATATTGACAGCACTTGGAAAAAAAAAAAGATGAACCACCTTTGAGAACATTGATGCACTTAAGTGGAACATTGAGCCATACACTATGTCATGGGGCCCATCAGTTTCCACTAAAAGTCTGTGTGCAAGAAAAGGGATCTTGGGCAAGCAACTTAGAATACAGGGACTTGGGTCTCCTGGACTCCTAGATAAGCTAAATCAAGGAAGAGTCAATGACGACCCGCAGAGTTCCTAAGGCTCCTTTGTCCCATAGTCGATGTGGCTCCATACAACAGTACCTACTTGTTGAGGTCTTTGTACCCCAGGTTTTGCATGATTATTTGATTACTAGTTGTGTAAATCCTTATCCTGGTGATATGGAGCAAGGGCTCGAAACCCAAAGTATGTAGAAGCAAATACTGTGAGACCTGGCTTTTGCAAAGAGAGAAGATTTTGGCGTGTGCTCACGATACAGGGAATTCAAGGACTGCCAGCTCAAGTCTGCCTCCTTATCCATTGGTAACAGAATTTATATAGACCCGAGAGGGGAGGCCGCACTTGATTGGCTGGTGAGAGCAGTTGTGGGGCCTTTCGCTTCCCCGCCCCAACCCCCACCTCCTCTCATTGTGTGTCCTAAGCTTGTTGTCCCATTCCACACATGGCATTTTGAGCTTTTCTTGTCAAAAGGCAAGGGCCTGGTTCCTTCAGCATGTGTCATTCATGAAAATCCAGTTTTAAGGCATTCTTGTATGGATTCTGAAAGACTTTTTATAGAAAACAACCTAAGAACTTGGTTGTTTGGGGCATTGTAGCTGAATCTGTTCAGCCATTAACTAATTTCAAAAGAAAATATTGTCTCTATTTAGAGATGGGGAGGCAACCAAGAGCCAGAGTCTATATGACTTGGAGGTTCATGGCCTCTTCAGTAGGCCCAGTTACCACAGTAGTGACTGAGGCAGTAGCAACTAATGCTACCAAGTGTGGACTCTGTAGTCCCTAGCTCCATACCTCATAACCCTACGGCTCTTGTTACCAGTTTGTACACTGGACACCAAAAAGCTTAAATCTCTTGTCCACAGACGTGCATCAAAGAATGATCTAGATCTCAACCCTGGGACCCCTTCTCTGAAGCCTGTGCTCCAGGCGCCAGCTGTACATCACGCAAACCACAGAGAGGAAACTGACAGTGACCGTCCTTGACATTGGATTGATTCTTCTAGGGGGAAAGCCAGCATCCCATAACCCACTCCATCAGGCCCAAAGATGCCTGTCTGGGGGTGTCTGCCTTCGAGTGTCTTGACACCAGCTCATCCATTTAAAATAAGTTTCCTGAACAGAATGAGCTAAGGGTTGGGGTGACTTCTAAATAGGCTACTGTCAGAGTTCCAGTCCTTCCTGACAGACTGGCCCCTGAGGTGTGTCTGTCTCACCCTCAGCTGCTTGGCCTGCTCTCTCGAAAGTCTCCTAATTGGTGTGAGGGACTCTGCTCCCCAAGCTGCCAGCCATTAGCAGTGTTTCACAGGGAAGGGCTTTTTCTCCCCACTGTGTTTTGCAGTCCCTGGCTAGGCTTGCCTGGTGACAGCTGCTTGCTGATGCCGAGCTTTATAGAATCTTCTAGGCCCCCCTCCACTCCCCGAAGCACTCCTTTATTGAGTACATCTCATTAGCAGGCTCCATTTTCTGGTCTCTCACATGCTCCCTCACACTTTATTGTGCCTCCGCTTGTCACCTTCGCCAGCCTGGCTTTTAATAATGTAAATCTCCCCTCTGATGGCATGGCTGCTCGTTACTTACTGTCTGGCGCCACACAAACTTACCTAAGGGCACCTCCAAAAAGCTGAGTCTCTAGTGGAGGAACTGGCCCGCTCCTTCCCCAAGTCCTCAAGGGTAATTCAGCTCTGTATACGTCCCAGAGTGAGGAGCAGGTCAAGGCCACAGCCAGGCAGTTGGCTTTGGGCAAGTCGCTGGAGTCCCAGGACCAGAAATCCCAGTGTGGAGCTAGGGAGCATGGTAGGTACAGGGACAGTGGTGATTCTTTGGCAGAGCTGGCATGGGGAAGGCACATGGGAAGGGGATAAGAGCCTTCACCAAACAGTGAGGTCTGTACAACTTGTCGAGAAGTCATAGCAAGGGTGCTGGTACTAAACTGCTCTTGTCAACACCAACTGTCCTCGGGAAGCCTGAGTGAGTACATCTCAGCCTCTACCCTCCAAATGTCTCACACCAATATGGACTCTGTCCAGGTGGACCAAGCCCCATACTCTCAGGACACTTCATGAAGGATGACACTAGATTTTTTTTTTTTTTTCATAAAGGAATTCAATCCAACAGGTTATGTAACTCACAGCTGAACGGTGCTTCCAGTCTCCGAGGTCTCTTTAGGTGTGATTCTGCAATCCTGTAACAGCCATTATGCTTTGATGCAGCAATGCCGTTGTGAGATATTGTTTTAAATGTCTAACTGTAGGAAGTGCAGTTGTTTCACTTCTCCCCTGCATTTCTTACCGTTGGAGTTACTAGAAGCCTACAAGCCTTACACCGACCAACAGGCGCCTCCTGGTCCTCTACCATTCTCCTTGAACCCTTCAGTCCCATGAAACCATAGGGATTTGCCTTCAGGAAAAGCCATTTCAGGGCTGGAAAGAGGGCTGGCTGTTAAAGCATGGGGACCTGAGTTCAGATCCATAATACCTGTAAAAGGCCGGGCATGGCCACGTGTGCCTGTAACCTAGGTGCCATGGGGGAGGGGAGAGAGAGAGAGAGAGAGAGAATAACTGGAGCTTTGTGGCTGCCAGTCAAGCTGGGTTCACCAAGGGACCTTGTCTCAGGAGAATAAGGCAGAAAGTGACTGAGAAGGGCAATTCCCGCCTGTGTGCTCTGTGGCTATGGCTGTATACACACATGCACATGCACACATGCATACACACACACACACACACACACACACACACTGAGAAAAAGATACAGACATAAATGCATACAGGAAGACAGACAGAGAGAGAGAGAGAGAGAGAGAGAGAGAGAGAGAGAGAGAGAGAGAGAGAGAGAGAAGTGAGACAGATAGAGATTGAGAACAAAAAAGGAACAAACTTCATGTCACTTTTAGAAATGTTATCAGGGAAATATATAAATTATCATCTTGTGTAAAACCTGATTTTAATTTACTTTAATGTTATTAAAGCTAAGGAGACATCTCAGATACCTAAGAGGGGGGAAAAGTCGTATTTGTGGAATGCAGTACCCCATGACAGGCTAGCAATAGAATCTTCCATTATGATACTTAAAGAGAAGGGAGCCCTTTAAATAATGGCTGGAGAATTGCACCCTTAATCCCTGGCAGTGAGGTTTCAGAAATGGGCACTTCATCAAAGTCTTCCACCACATATTTGTCAGCATGTCAGAGCATGGACAGCTGTGGAGTGTTGCCGTTTCCCTGATGCAGCAGCAGATGCTGTGTGTGCAAGAGGCACACACTGGGAAGTGTACACTCTTTAGGTCTCCCTTCTCTCCAGTATCATCTAGAATGGGCAAAGGCACTGTGATCAGAGAGGGTGAGCGCACTCATCCCACTGCCTGGCCAGGACAGAGAAGAAAGGGATAAAGAAATACCTCACTTAGGTGCTGAGATCAAACATTATATGGATTACTTACCATTATAAAAAAAAAATGCAAGTGTATCATATATAGTTTTAACAGGAGGTAGGAGGAAAATCATCTTTATTTCAATTCTTTGTATGTGCGTAATTTTGCTTTATAATATCTTTGTGCGGTGGTGGTGAGAGGGGTATGTACAACCACAGAGGCCAGAAGTTGACTCAGGCTAAGTTGGCTGGCCAGTGAGCTCTGGAGTTCTCCAGATCTGCCACTCCCTCTTCCCCACCCCCACGTTAACACTGGAGTTACAGGAGCACACCAACATGGCTGACTTTTTAACATGGGGCCGGGATTTGAACTCAGGTCTTCATATTTGCACAACTGCTCTTATTCACTGAGCCATTGCCGCATCCCTATCTGGTGTTAATTTGATGTGCACAGTCTATTTTCTAGCAGTAGATCCGAGGGAAACCTATTGATTCCCCTACTCCCTGAATAATACACTTGTCCCTCAGTATCTCTGGGTAACCAAGCCTGGGAGTCCATGCATATTCTACAGTGCACGGATGCTCAAGTCCCATATGTAAAATGGCATGATATTTGCATATAACCTATGCACTCGGCCTGAACATTCTAAGTTATCTGTATATCAGTTATAATATATGGCAGCCTGTACCTGTGTACCTACTGTGTAGGTGGTTGCTGTGTAGATGTGATACTGTACCATTTGGGAGTGAATGAGAAGGAAAGAAGCCTAGATGCTTAGGGCTCATGTTTTCTTCCTGGGTCTTCCCAGTCTGTGGTTAGTTGGATGCAGGTGGACACTGCAGGAGTGGGGAGCTGACTGCACTGTTTTGTTCTGTGCACTGCTTAATAAGCAGTCTTCATGCCTTTGTTCTCCACATCTCTGTCAAGGGAGGTAGCACAGAGGTCTAACTTAAGGATATGGATGCCAAGGCCCACACACGATTATCAACCACAGACTGGTGGTGATACTTCATAGGTGAGAACCCCGTCCCACTCCAGGTTTGCTCCGTTCCCATCAAAGCCTGCACCTGTGAGGTAGCAATGGTGACCCTCTAAGTTTTTCTTTCACGGTTGGATCTTACCTAAATTAGGAGGGAACCAAGAAAGACCTCCAGATCTATCTCTAGGACAGCATGGCCCTGTTTTTCACCATCCACCTCCTAGTCAGGGGCTACCCCCCCCCCCAAGCTGAGCCTTCAACCCACATGTGAAGCTTAGGATACTGTAATCAGTATCCTGTCACCTGCCTCCCTAAGGAATTCTGGCACACCATCCCTGCCACTTGCCCCACTGTGGAGAAAACTAGATTCTTGGTTGGAATTACCTACTGCCAAGCATTGCTGTTTGATTGTGTTGCCTAAATGGATGACTTCTTAGTGTGTGCGTGCGTGTGTGCATGCATGTGTGTATATATGCATGTGCACATGTGTAATGTGCATGTGTGTGTGCATGTGTATTGTGGGCTTCACTTATGTTAGGCAAGTGTTCGACTACCGGGATACCCTACCTCCCTTTGCTTTTAGATCCTCGTCTGGCAATTCTTTCCTCTTTTCCCCACCATTCTTCCTGTGGTGGCTTTTGAACCACCTGTCTTTCTGAGACCATACTACACAGCCTTAGCCACACAGGCTATGTTGGCCTCAGATTTTCAGCATCCTCCTGCCTCTGCCCGAAAGTAGTAGAACTGCCAGCATGCACCACCATGTCTCCCTAATGACTTAATCAATCTGCCTCAGGTTTTCCTTTGGGGAAAGTTTCTGTACATGGGCTATATACATCATGGCTCAGGTTCCCACATACGTGAAGTCTTAAAGAAAACCCTGAATGTGGCCAAAAGGGATACTGAATGGCAGTTTGGGACAGTTGCTGCATCGACACCTTGACTAGTTTCTACTGAGCTGATTCTTAAAAGTCCATGTTAAGGGAATTAGAATACAGNGGGGGGGGGGGGGCATTGTAAAAGACTGGAAAGATGCAGTGGTTGGTTGATCTAATGCTATCCCCTGGGACCCTGAGTAGGAAAAGCATCTTTGATTATAGTCAAGTGGTCGAGTGGATGGCTTTCACTGGGGATGTTCTTGTGAGGAACTTCAGTAAGATCTAAGGCAGAGTTCTTTGTCCTTTCCCACCTTGTGTAGTCTTTCTGATTGGTGAGGCGCCCTTTGAACTGTGAGCCTGCTCAAAGCCCTCCTGAGTGTCTTTGCTGACCCTCCAGGCCAACAGCTACTGGGGAGAGGAACAGACAATAGAGTCTCACTAGGTCTGCACCATGATGAATAGCGACCACCAATTGTGTCTGCTGGCATGACCATGTGTAACAGCGATGGCAAGGAACTGCAGAGCCCGCTCCTCATTAGCCTTCAATAAGCTGGGTGGCAGCCGGCTATCACCTTCTCATTCATGGAGGGTGTGTGCAGCTTGAGAGAGTGATGTTAGGCCCCTCTCAATGAGTGTCTCACAATCCCTTTCTTTTCCCGTCTCAGGATGCTGTCCACCTGGAGATGCTGAAAAGATTAATGAGCAAGACATAAAGACAACAGCTGCCCTAAGCAACAGCTGTCTCGCACCAACCATGAGTAATTAGACAAATGAGGCAAAGTGGATCCCAACCAGAGGGGACTTTGGTTCACGCTGACAGCCTCCCCTCTCTGGGTGTCCGCCCCTCCTTTCCTACACTCAGACTGTCCCTTTAGCTGTCTGGATGCCATTGTCCCAGGCCTGTTCTTGGAAGTGACTGTGATCTTGACCCTGAGGGCAGAGATAGGCTTTGAGTGTGGATGGCAGCCCTCCCTCCTCTCCTGGAGGAACAGAGCAGAGGGCAGGGTGGAAGATGTTGCCAAGAATCCAACAGTGTTTGTAACAAAAGCAAGAGCTCCTGGCAAGAAGTCCGAGGAACTTTCTTGATCATAAGTGGTGTCTCTTAAGCTCTTTAATTACAGAGGATTAAGCAGGAAGTGGAGTGCAGGACTAAAGGAATAATGGCAAAAGGGAGGCGAAGTAGAAAAACCCAATTTCCTTTCTAGAAGGGGGGAAATCCTCCATGTATTTAAGTGACTTGCACAGAGAAGAACGGTGTGTAGTGTTTTCCCCTAGCTCTGAGTTCAATGGTTTGGGTTTCTTTAGAAATGTGTGTCTCCTTAGTGGGACTTACGGCAGGGTCTTCAGCTCATCTGCAGAAAAGGGGCCAAGTTCTTCATTAAGATGCAGGCATATGCTTCCCCTTCAAATGGCTGGCTGATCCCGTGCCCGCCTTCCTTCTTCTGCATGCGGGCTTCTGCCTAGCCTAGCTCACATTTTCATTCAGCACCTCTAGTTACCTAGAAATGGTGTGCAAAATTGCAAAACAGAAAGGCAGCGGGTCGTGTGGCTCCATCAGTTCTGCCTGGAGTGGCAGGACTCTTGACTTGTGTGGTTTGTAGATGCGTGGGGAGAGGCACTCACAGAGAGCCTGGGGGCCCAGTTAGCCCTCAGAAGTAGCTGTGTGGATGGATACTTGCTTGTAGCATACTGCTATGTAACCGGGACCAACCTAGACATGAGTAGAGTTAAAATCAGGCTGTAGAGAGTAATGAGGAACAAGGACATGCCCCAGTGGCAGATGTATGATCATCGTGGCTATTGTCCTGTATGCAGTGGATGTGCAACTCCAGAGTGCTGTCCTGGTAAGATCCTAGTCATAGCTTGTGCATACTAACTAGCCCTACCTATAGAATCTATCCTGGGGTCCTCTTTGTGCGACATGGTACCCACAATCCAGGTCAAGGCATTCTGTAGCTTTATCATCAGCAGCATCATTAGAAAAGAATAGTCTATCAAGGTCCAGAGGAAGACAGGTGAAGGGAGCAGAAATTGAGTCCTCTGTGTACTATGTTCCACCTTCAGCACCTCACACAGCAACTCGTACAAGTCTCATTACAGTTTGGTAGGCAGGTATTGTTACCATACAGATGGGGAGAGTGAGGCTCCAAGAAGCTTGACCATGGGAGGTAGAAGCTGGAGGGAGAAAACATGGAGCCTTAAAGATAAATTTGGCCCAGCCCTATCGTCCACAGGTTTAGCAGCAAGGTCCAAAGTGTATGTCCTAGTTAGTGCTAACTGTCAAATTGACTCAGCCTAGAATCACCCAAAGAGAACCTCGATTGAGTACCTTTGTAAGGTTTGTCTGCAAAGGATTGTCTTATTATTAATTGATGCAGAAAGTCCGAGCCCAACGTGGGTGGCACCACCCTCCAGCAAGTTGTCCGTGGTTATATAAGAAAGCTAGCTAAGCATGAGCCAACAAGTGATTCAGAAAGTGTGTCAGCAAACAGTGGTCCTCCAAGGTTCTTGCTTCATTTTCCCGCCTTGACTTCCTGCAGTGATAAACTGTGACCAGAAAGTATAAACCAAATAAATCCTCTCCTCACCTAGGTTGCTTTTAGGCAGAATGTCTTCTTACAGCAACAGAAGGAGACCATAACACACCAGTGTGCGATACCCATTTCTTCCTATAAAATAGCGACAAGAGTGTCCATGCCCTAGGTCATCAGGGGAATAAGATCACACAGATGATGGCACAGGCCTGGCAAAGCATAGCCAGCCCCTCACCTCCAAATGGCAGAAACTCTTCTATTGTCTCACATAGGAGAATCACATTTTGAAACCTGAATGGCCAACCACACTCTACCACCATGACAGCTGGCCCCCAATCCACACTGGAGTATGGATTATAAGGAGATGCACAGGCAGGGTATGGTATTAGACATCTGATGAGCCTGGTACCCTTGGAATTATTCATGATTCAGCTCTGTACAATGAAGTTTAGTCCCCAGCCCTCGGCAAACAGGGGTGGACAGGAGGATGACCTCAATCCTAGACACGACACGTATTATTCTGTGAACATTTCTATGTGTTTGAAATGTTTTGTTAAAACAAGTACCACCAGGGGCTTGGGGGATGGTTGGAATAGCGAAGAACTTTCCATGGAAGCTTGAGGACCAGAGTTTCAGTCTCCAGCACCCAGGTAAACTTCAAGTGGGCAGGGAAGTTCACTTGTAATCCCAGCGTGTGGAAGGCAGAGGTAGAAGATCCTGGAGCAAGCAGACTAGCTATACTAGCCTAATTGTCAAGCTCTGGGTTCAAATGATAGATCCTCCATCAATATTTATATTATATATAATACCTATTATGTGTAATAGACATTATATGTATATTATATTTTATATAATATATATATATGTATATATATATATATATGGAGAGTGGTCAAGGAAGAGACTCAGCATCAACCTTTCAACATGCACACACACACATGTGCAACCACATACACTTGTACTCACATGCATGGAAACCAATGTGCATATAAAAACAATTATAACTATGCCTTGCCACAAGCCTGATGGGAGTTTCATCAGTACTAACAACTCATCAGACAAAGAGGAAGGGAGGTGAGAAATCACCCTCAGGCATTCACAATTTGCCATGTTCTATCTCTAAAATTCTCTCCCTCTGCAGCTCTCTGGTCTGCCCTACGCACTACGTGCCCTTCGTGCCTAGCATAATGCTGGGCACATAGTAGTTACTCAACAAAAGGGACCATCACATGCCGGACTGAATAAACAGCATAGTAAAAAAATAGCTGAGTCCAAAAAACAAAACAAAAAATCAAAACAACCAAAAATCAAACAAACCAACCAACCTAGATCTGAGTCCCTCTTCCAGAGCTGAGTCCCTTTCCCAGAGCTGAGTCCCTCTCCCAGAGCTGAGTCCCTCTCCCAGAGCTGAGCCTCTGGGTCTGTGCTGGCCCTCAGTTTTATTTCTGCATACCTTGAGACTACAAAGCAGATGGTCCATTTCTGTGATGGCTGCTGTCCTCAGTCACGGGGCGGAGCAGGGCTCGTCTTGAGCACTAGAGATGCTTATGTTCCCCCGACTTCGAAGGTGGATTAGAGCATACGCACCCCCCCTTCAACCAAGACACGCTTTCATCCCCACAAATGAGGCTTCTCCACGCTCACGTAATGGGATCCCAAATAACATGTTGTGAACCAATCCTTTATCACACTTGCCCCTTGGAACGCATTTCAAATACTGGCCATTAAAAACAGGCCATTTCACAGAGCTTTAATGATGACACTAATAACTGTGGATTTTTGTCTCCCAGAGCCCCGATGAGCCAAGCTGGGGAGTAAATTATGAAGCTAACTTTTATGTGCATGGTTTATTGATCTTTGAGCTTCAAGGGAACTGTATCAGCCCCTATAGCCTGACAGTCCAGATTAGCTTTTCATCTATGTAATTGGGCCACCAGGGCACAGTTAATTTTTAATTTATATTAATAGGAAGACAAAGAACACAGTGCGCCTTCTCTGCATTCAAGTAATGGACATATCAAAACATTCTACCTGGTAATTATAAATAAACCATCCTTCCTATGACCCAGTGAGGGTTAGCTTGCAGATTCGTTGTGCATTTCACCATAATGTATCATGAGAAAGTTCCCCACTGCCATGAATATTTATATCATCGCGTGCGGAAGGCCACTCCCATCGTTAAGTAGCCCGCTCTTTAAATCCGTGTTTGGTTTTCACAGGTGAAAGTCATGCTGCGTATCTGTTCCACGTCAGCTCGAGATACCTCCGAATCCAGCTCTTTCCTGAAGGTGGACCCACGGAAGAAGCAGATCACCTTGTATGACCCCCTGACTTGTGGAGGTCACAATGCCTTCCAGAAAAGAAGCAGCCAGGTGCCTCCAAAGATGTTTGCCTTCGATGCGGTTTTCCCACAAGATGCTTCTCAGGTGGGTTAGAGTTCCCTCAGGGCTCACCTAGCACTGATTAAGAGGATGTGAGCTGGTAGGGTACTTCTGGGACACTCCGATGAACAAGTTCCTCCATCCATATTATTATGTTTGGAAGTCATTCTGAGCTCCGCGGAATACCCTCAGTTCTTCCAGGTTACCGGTATGGTAGTTTCCTTGGAAAGATCTGGTGTGTTGGGATTTCAGCAAGTTATATACTTGGAGGGCTGAGGAGATGGCTCAGTTGGTGAAGTGCTTGCCACACAAAACCGACGATCTGAGTTCATATCCTCGGCCCTCATACAAGTTATACATGGTGGTGCATGCTTGTAATAGGCTCCTTGGAGCTCATTGGCCAGCTAGTCTTCTCAGATGGATGTGCTCCAGGATTGGTGAGCAATCCTGGGAAGAGAGAGAGAGACAGAGACAGAGACAGTGAGACAGAGAGAGACAGAGACCCAGAGACAGACAGAGAGACAGACAGACATACAGACAGAGAATGAACCAATAAACCCAACATCAATCTCTAGCCCCCATACTTATTCAGTCATGTGTGAATACCCCTAAAGATACAGAGACATGTACACACACACACACACACACACCCCACATGCTTAGGGAGAAATAAAAACAATGCAGTAATTGATAAGAAACTAACTAGAAAGGTCGGAGGTTATGGGATGACTGTAAAAACGTGCTGACAACTGACCTGTTAGGATTCTCCTCCTGAGAGTACTTGGAGAGGCCATGTAACAGGAAAAATATTTCAGGCGACTGGATTAAAAGTCTCATAGCCATGGGAGTGGGAGGCAGGATAATGGCCCCAGTGAGGAAACGGTGTGCTCAGTAGGGAAACAGAGGTTGAGGCAGACCTGTGGTCAGAATCAGTGGAGAAAATAGGAACTGAAGAGTGTGTGGTATCAGTCAGCAGTCGCTGCATGACAAGTAAGGCCTCCAGCCTCTCCCCCATACCAAAAATAAGTGAATATATTCATCTGTGAATTAGGCACACCATAGACAGCCAGTGGCCTGGTTTGCCTGCATTGTGGCATCAGGGACCCTATGTCTTTCTGATAAACTTTAAGGACCTCCCATGCTTTATGCAAAACCCTTCCTAGTATGTCAGTTAAGACTACAGCTGACCCAAGGGTCAGGGCACCATCAGTTAGCATCTACAGCCTGTTCATTTTCTCTATGTCATATATTGTAGGGGCTACTGGGGTTGACATGACATGTGTCTTCCACCAACAGGCCCTAGCGCATGTAGGCACCATTCATCTGGAAGCTCAACATCACTGTCCCGAGGTTTATCCTAGGAAGATGAGGCCCTTTGTGGTTAAGATTTTGCAGTTTCTCTTCATTTCAATTTTTATGTCATACCACCCAATGGGTTCGCTAATTTAAACCTGACACCAGGGCTAATAAATGGTCTACAGATAATTTAATTAACGGGTTAAAACTTTTCCAAAGCTATCTGGGAAGTTGTACGGATTCTAAAGCATGCCCTAAATTAAGCCTGGACTATTAATGAGTTTTAGATTTATTCCAGAAAAAAACAAAAGAGCCATTTTTATTGCCAGTCTTTTTTATACTTCTCACTTGGTTCCCAGGCTGAAGATGCTCAAAGCTGCATGTTCACAGATCTCAGAACACTCTGGTTTGCTCTGTGTCTAGTGGTGTAAATCGCTATGTATATCTGTGGTTTTCAAGAACTTTCACCTATGTCAAGCCATGGACTCCCCCTTGAAATCTTTTGGGTAGAAGGAGACATTTTTAATTCTTTTCATACCACAGACAAGGAAACTGGGACTCCACAAATAATCCTTGTCACCTTAGCTCCTGTCCTAAGCAGAGATCTTCCCCAAAGCCACCACCTCCCCCTTAACTACGGCGCATCCTGGTCCATACACCATGTCTTTGACACAGCAGTATTTTATCTACTTTTTCCTAGCAGTGTGTCATTGGGTAAGTCATTCAGCTCTCTGGGTCTCAATGTCCTTATGTGGCAAGTACTTGTGCCTCATTAGACTGTTAAGACAACAAGTGCTCAACAGACCATGTCTGTCTTAAGAGCCATGTTTTTTTAATGTGATACCACTGGTTGTAGCCAGCTTAACCCCACAGGGTCAGCATCCCTTAAGCCTCAAGGCACAAAAACGGGCAAATGTGCAGTGTGGCTTTGTCTGGGTCACCTGTGCTTGTATCTGTACTGTCCTATGCAGTTGGACAGGCTAGCCTGGGTTTGTGGACATGGCAATGTCCAGGGCATAGATATGCTGGGTCAGAACTGAGTTGACACTATCATTTCTGCTATATTCTACTGGCCCAGATTCAAAGGACACTCTCAACCCCTTGCCTGTGTGGCAGCTGTCACTGTGGTGGCCCCAGACATCTGTGAAGTCTTTCTTCCTGCTTCTACGAACATCATCTCCCTGGCACTGAGTAACAATAAGAATGGCCATATTCCTTCTTGCCCTTAAGAGCTATCCCTGTTACCCTGAAGTAGCCGTGGCAGCTTTGACCACCCACTGCTGGGAGAAAGGTTTGCCAGATCTGGCTTAGGGGTAGATGGAGAGGACTGAGACCTGTAGCTGAGCAAAGTCTTGGGCAGGGATGTCCTTGCTGTGGTTGTGTGGTCAGAAAGACTTCCCGCTGCTCTGGGCCCATGGGGAAGGACAATGGGGAGTGTCCAGGGGTCATTGTCAGCCCTTAGCAATCCAACCTAGGCAAGTCTCCGGTCATTCTCTTCTCCCTGAGGAGCTAAACAGAAGCCCTACAGGGGAGTGTGTGATCCCCCTCGTACCCTGTGAGGCCACTCCTGTGTCTTTACTGCCCCTTGGTCTCTTTACTGGTGACACCAATGGCAGTTTGTTCTGCACATAACCAAAATTCTCCTTGGTGTCCTAAGACTCTCTTAATTAACATCATGTGTGGCCAGGGTGGCTGGCAGTCTCCCGACCCCCACCTCATTTCAAGTTGAAGGTGGGCTCCTGGGCAGTAACTTCTCCCTGTCCTGGGTAAGACAACTCTGGCTAACTCCAGACAACCTCTACTGTTCCCGTCTCGGCTTCAGAGCAACATTGGCTCTTGTCGCCTCAGTCCTGGAAGCTGTATAAGATCTCATGGTCCTCACATAGCTCTATCCCTCTATCCCTTGGCTAAGGGGGGCCCCTGAAGAGCTGCTGAGGCGACTGCCCATGAACAATTGACTATTGTTGGGAGTGTGGTCTTTCAATTTCAGTTTGGAAAAGGAAAATTGATTTCCAAATACTTAGATCCATTGCACAGCTGGACCACGGAGCTGAATGACTACATTCATGGCTCAGGCTACCTCCGTTCACATTCCCACTGGGAGGCACACTGCTCTGATGGCTGCAGAGCCCCAGCATTTGACGGCTCACAGGGCCTCTGACACCAGCCCTGAGACAGAAGTGAAGGCAAAGCAACAGGACATGGAAAGTACTTCTGTCCTCCCGCTGCTGCAGTGGCCTGAGATGCTAACTAGAGAGTTTCTGAATCTCTGAGGTGGTCCACACACTTGACTGTCTAGCTTTAGTTTTCAGCATGCCCTGCCACTGAGCATCAATGGAGAGATCCAAAGAACTCATCGAGAACCTGCTCTCAGTGTAAAGATTGTGATAACCACACCAAAGACAAGGCATGCTTAGCTAAAGAATACCCCAAATGACACACTGATGTGTGGCCAACTGATGCTCTTTACAGTGAGTGTGTGCATAGAAAAAGAGGTTTTCAAAAGTCAAACGTGAGCAAAGGAAGAAGGGATGGGAAGAAAGAAGACACATATCTAGACATTCCCGATTCTGTTAGCACTAAGATTGTCCTCAGGGTTTCTGTTCTGAACTGCAAATCATGTTTTCCTCTCTAGTATGACTAGCTTGTTTGAGAGATGTGGGGTGTGTGTCTGTGTGTGTGTGTGTGTGTGTGTGTGTGTGTGTGTGTGTGTGTGTAAGGTTCTGGTGGACAAAGAGACAGAGAGTCAAGTGCCTTGTTGAGGAGGCTGACAGAGGAGACAAGGGTCCAGAACCCATCCCATTCTCTCACTGCAGCCTGCACCTACTTTAAGATTGGAGAGTGCTAGAGGAAGGTTTGTAGTCAGTGTGTTTTCACTGATTGCAAGGGTGGAAAGGGTGGAAGGTCCCCAGAGTGTTTTTAAGTGGCAGAGGCTGGACCATCTGGGACTGTGGTGATGCTAGGACTCCAAGCATCAGGAAGGCAGAGTCACTTCTATGTCACCGAGGTGGCTTAGGTGCTGCATGGTACATTTACGAGTGTCTTATCTTGTGTCTTTCAGGCTGAAGTTTGTGCTGGAACTGTGGCAGAAGTCATCCAGTCTGTGGTGAATGGGGCAGATGGCTGTGTGTTCTGTTTTGGCCATGCCAAGCTAGGTGAGTGGAAACTTGACCTCTTTCTTCTGCTCAATGTTGGTTCCTTCCTGTCTCGATGTTGGTTCTAGAGTCCTCCATGCAAGGGTGGGCTACGTTTCCTTTTGGTGCCAAACTGAATAATAAAGAATAGCCATGCCAGTCCTAAGTGGACAGACCTGTTCCTGTAGGATAGCTTCAAGTCCAAAAGGGGAGCAACTGGCTAATGAGGTCATAGGTCAAGGTCATAGTCAAGCCCAGAGGGTAGGGAAGCAGGGAGGGTGTTCATGTCTGTCCTGATCATGGGATGGATGTCTGGGAAGCAGATTTGGTGGGTGGAGCCAATGGAGGAATCTCCAAGCAGAGCCTCACATGGGGGAAGCAAACCAAAGCTGTCCTTTGGCCAACATCCAGCCCTGTGAGGAGTGCTCCCTGTGAGAAGTCCTCCCTGTGAGGAGTGCTCCCTATGAGAAGTCCTCCTTTTTTCAGCACTTGAGAAAGGAGCCATCAACTAGCCCTGCAAAAGATTGGCTTAAACACCCCCCCACCCCACCCCCACATTCTCTTTCTAGTCCTGGCCTCTTTGCCCCCCCCCCCCCGCCCCAGGCCTTGTCAGATATACAGAAAGAGTTAGCAATTTGGGAAGCTTCTTGGTAGAAGAAATCATCCCAGAGGCCTGGCAGAGGACACAGAGACCTCTCCCCTGTGACAGAGAGCCCGTTCTACCCACCCCCCATTCCTTTCTTCACTTCTTGATCACAGATCAAAGCAGGGGTCCCGATTTTAATGGAATTTGCTCATGCTATTAAAAAACAAAACAAAAGGAAACCAGCATTTAACTTGAGAAAGGCTATAAACCACGCGTGTGTGGATTTAATCTGTGGGGTAGCTATAAAAAGGACTGTGATCACCATGAAAAGCCCCAGCTTCCTACCTCATGTAGAACAACCCAGAAGGCAGACAGCCGGTGATGCTTGAGGTCCTCTGCAAGGCCCCTCGTGACCTCACCTTGTCATTTGTTTGGGCTCTCACATTCTTTGATAACTGTGTCACCTCCAGGATAAGGAAATGCTTGCTACTTTTCTGGTCTTTTCATTCTTTAGCTTGCCTTCTTCCCACTCCCCCAGGCCTTCCTTCCGTGTCCTCAGCATTTGCTTTTTGAGGCTCTCCTGAGTGATGTCTGTGTCTCTCTCTTCCCCTGCTCCCACAGGGAAATCCTACACCATGATCGGAAGGGATGACTCTATGCAGAACCTGGGCATTATTCCATGTGCTATTTCTTGGCTGTTCAAGCTTATCAATGAGCGCAAAGAGAAGACGGGGGCCCGATTCTCAGTCCGCATCTCAGCCGTTGAGGTGTGGGGAAAAGAGGAGAACCTTCGAGACCTGCTGTCTGAGGTGGCCACGGGCAGCCTACAGGACGGGCAGTCCCCTGGCGTATACCTCTGTGAAGACCCCATCTGTGGCACACAGGTGACTGACTGCTTTGGAAGTTTGACTTAGGTGGGGGTGACTCCTCTCAACTTCAGAGGATGGGGCATCTCAGACCTGGAATCACTTACCACGTAAACTGGGAAAGGCTTAGGAGTGTTTACTTTAAAGTGGACGGGAACTTTATGGCCTGCAGCTGTGGGGCCATCTGCTCACCCAACCTAAATATTTGTACCTTGAATCTAACTGACAATGAGCAGGAACTGCAATTGTCATAGCATTTCAGGGGAGATTGAATCCACTTTCTTGATGCCTCTTTCAAGAATGAAAAAAAAAAGTACAATCTTTCTTTTGTTTAACAACAAACTGAAATATTTACTGCTCTGCACAAATAGCTGCAGCCATTACAGGGGCTGTTTATGGCTCTGTAAACTGCGTTTCTGGCACTGCTTTACAGCCGGATTAGCAGTGCTGTGGGAAAAACTAGTAACCGATTTCTAATTAGAGTGGGGACTGAATCTCTAGAACCCTGCAAGCCAGAGAAGCTCTTATTTGCCTTTTCAGGAAGTCAGGCCTTTTAAGGGGGCCTTCCCTTTGCTGTTTAACATAGGGATCTCTCTGTGGCTCTCCTGGTTCATATCCAGAAAGTCAGCTCTGCCAGTTTCCTGCAGTAGGCTTCCCAAAACGCCCCCTGTCTTAGATAGGTGTCCCTGATAAATACCTGGCTCCCGCCAGCTAGGTCATTTCTGTGGGCGAGGGTGCCCCAGAAACAATATTATACCCATCTCTCAAAGCCTGGCCCTGCTTAGCCTCTGTTCAGGGTACCCAGACCCTTCCAGGTTCCTTTAGAAATCTCTGTTGTGTGCATCAGCGTTGTCTGGAGGACTTGTTGAAACTGACTGGGTTTCTGACTCCACTTGGGGTAAAGCTCACTGCCCTGCAGTGTGCATTTCTAACAAGTTCCCGTAAGATCCAGGGAGCTGCCCCTCTGAAGCATAGCATTTGCTTGGCTGTAGGTGCACAGACTCCATGACGGAAGCAGCAGCACCCGGGCCACCGGTCCTTCTGCAAACTTGGCAGGGCTCAAACATGTGTGAACTTAGGTTAATTTGGGGCCGACTAACAGAGGTTCTCTTAAGTAAAGATCTGTTTCCCAAAGGTAAATAGGGGAAGAAAGTAATGGCCTCTCGAAACTCTTCTTTAAAATGTGTATAATTCTGCAGTTTAAGTCTGATAGTAAGTTCAAAAGGACGCATCCGATAAAAATCCCTTCAAAGTTCCAGGATTTTAAAGCTGGTGTTAGCTTGCAAATCCTGCCTACACCAAATATTGCTTCTCACAGTTTGAAATTATAGGTATGGTTAAAGTCAGAGTAGAAAATTGTCATAATTTGTACCAACCCAAAGACATGTTGCAAATCAGTTCTTTGAAAAATCAAAGCTAAATCAGGCGCGCACCTGCTGTGCCAGCCTTCAGATCACGGAGGAGAGGAGATGCAGAGTGTGAGGAAATGCAAGGACTTGTCTCAACAAAACCAAAAGTAGATTTCCTTTTCCACCACAAAACAAACCACTGGGATTCAGACCCCATTCTCACAAGATTCAGACACAATGCCCACTGTGTCTTTTCTAACTATGTGTGAATTTGCCCTGAACATAAATTCAGGAACTAAATCAAAAACAGATCTCTCTCAAATACAGATGAGACCTCCAAGTACTTAGGTGTTTCTACATGACTTTCGTATGTTGTTCTGTTGCTATGATAAAATACCCCAGCATAAGCAACTTGACAGTCTTTATTAGGACTTGAAGTTGAAGGGGACAGGTAGCAGGAGCTGGTAGCAGCTGATCATGTGACATTCACAACCAGGAAGCAAGAGTGAGGGAATGCCTGCTGCTGCTGGCTCTGTCTCTCCACTTATACAGCCCAGGAGCCCAGCCAGGGGACAGTGGGTGGGTCTTCCCACCTCAACCATGCAGTCACAATAACCCAAGGGTCAGATCCAGAGGCCTATCTCCCAAGTGATTCGAGGTTCTGTCAAGTTGACAGCTATAACTAGACATCATATATCTACTTCTTGTTCTCAGCAATTATGCGACTAAATGTGGCCCCCAAACCAGCTTTTATTAAATAACCAAGAAATTGGAAATGAACACTAGGCAAGTCCCTTCCTTCTCTGATGTAACCACGTTTCACCTGTCTCCAACACAATCTCTAAGGTCAAAATCCAGTCACATCTCTCATGTTAGAGGATGGACGGTCCAGAATGGTGGTTTATGAGACGAGCCTGTGCTACCACTAACCCCTGACACAGCCCTTTGCTAGCTGTAAAATATTGAAAACCAAGTTAAGTCCAATAAATGTGGACAATCTTACTTTTCAGAAGCAAATTAACTAAGCTGAGTTGGCTCAGCCATTCAAGTCCTAGCCACAAAGGCATGAGGGTTAGAGTTCAGATCCCCAGAACCCACATAAATGTTGGGTGGGTGTGAAGGCCTGACTATAATTCTAGCCTTGAAAGCAGTAGTTCTTAACCTTCCTAATGCTGTGACCTTTTGATAGAGTTCCTTGTGCTATGAACCCAACCATAAAATTATTTCATGACTTCATAACTGGAATTTCACTACTGTTATGAATCGTAAGATAAATATCTGTTTCCTGATGATCTTAGGTAACCCCCCCCCCCCAGAAAAGGTCATTTGACACACCCCAGGGGTCACGACCCATAGGTTGAGAACCACTGCCCTAAAGCAAGATAGGATCAACAGAGCAGGCTTGCTAAGAAACTTAAATCTAGAATTCTGGAATCAAGAGAGAGATCCTCCCATAAGAAACAATCAAGGATAATTCCCAATGTTAACCCCAGGCCACTACAGGCACACCCACACACATGCAAACAAGCCTATCCACATATGCATCCCATGCATACATGAAAAATGTATGAAAAAAAATAACTAAGCTGAGAATGGCCCATGTGTACAGACCTGGTTTCAGAAGGACTTCTGGCCTTCCAGAGTGGATGGAGCCTGTGGCCTCAGCTCTTACTTTCTGTCTCCCAGCTGCAGAACCAGAGTGAGCTGCGGGCCCCCACCGCAGAGAAAGCTGCCTTCTTCCTGGACGCTGCCATTGCCTCGAGGCGAAGCAACCAACAGGATTGTGACGAGGATGACCACCGCAACTCCCATATGCTCTTCACCCTGCACATCTACCAGTACCGGATGGAGAAGAGCGGGAAGGGTGGAAGTAAGTCCATCTTAGCCAGCTCCAGCAGTAGCGCTGGCCAGCCAGCACCCCTCACCTAAGGCCGCAGCAGCATCCTCCTTTAGCAGAGGGTGTGGCCTGCACCTGCAGCTCAGTGGTCTGAAATTCAAGATAATTGTAGATTCTAGGCCCAAGCTCACTTTTGAGTTGTACAGGGACAAAAGGGTAGCTTTAGCAATGATAACTTACAAATGGCACTGTCCTGGATATGTAAAAGAATGGATTTAAAAAAGAAAAGCCGTTGTTGAACACTTTAGCTCTGTTCACAAGTCCTGCTGGGATCTCTCCCTGTATTGTCAGGGGTCTCCAGAGTAACAGAGCTTACAGAATGACTCTCTCTATCACTGTCTACGTGTGTGCGTGTGTGTGTATGTGTGTGTGTGTGTGTGTATGTGTGTGCATGTGCGTGTGTGTGTGTGCGTGTGAGTGTGTGCATGTGTGTGTGTCTGTGTGTGTGCGTGTGTGTGTCTGTATGTGTGTGCATGTGCGTGTGTGTGAGCGCATGTGTGTGTGTGTCTGTGTGTGTGTGTGTGCGTGTGTGTGTGTGTGTGTGTGCATGTGTGTCCCTACTTCAAAGATTCAGATTAGAAGTAAATCTTTCCACTTCAAATTAAGCAGAAATCCCTCTCAGATGTGCCCTCTATGTGTGGATTTTAGATCACCCCGGATGTAGTTAAGTTCCCAACCAAGAAGAGCCATCACCCCACCCCACCAAAACCAATAGTAAGCCACTAGAGGATGCCCCAACATGCGATTCATCACTCTGTTGAGTCTGCCCTACAGGCTAGGAAGGCATAGTCAGTTTCTGAATAGTGTAATAAGTCATACTTTGAAAGAACAGCCGGATGTGGGCTGTTCCCCTCTATGTTTCCTGTATAAATGCTAGCACAGTGCTTGCTCTGTAACAGAGCCACTCAACCAGACCCCAGCTCTGTCCACAGTCCCAGCCTTTTACTTTTCTCAAAGCTAGGACTGGGCTTGAAACAATTCCTCATCTTTGCCTGTCAGCGGTGTATGCTCTAGGCCCACCAGAGTTGGGTACCAACACTTAACTGAGTACCTATATATGGGGATCTTGATCCAGGGGCCAAGTGCTCTGTTGATTCGCTAGGCTTTCTGACAAGGCCTAAGCCACAGGACTGGGCTAGTGAGGCAGCAACTCTCAAGAACATCTTGGTAGGGCTTTTGATGCCCCAGCCACTAGCCCCCAGTTCTTCTTGAATGATTGTGGATGCCAGGAAAGCAACAAGACCTGAGTGGGGAGGGAAACCCTGCCTTGAGAATTATTCCAAGGAAAATCTTAAATTAAAACATCTACCTATGAGCGATGAACGGGGGACACACATAGTTTCCCCTCAAGTGTCCTTGTTGCCCAGAACACTTGCAAAATGCTCCTGAGATAGTTCTCTGGGGTTCCTGGTATCCTCAACTGGAAAATCCTCTCTCTCACCTCATTGTCTCCTCCCTCGGCCTGACCCCTCCTACACTTCCTACTCTCGAGTTTTTTGACTTGTCTCCTCGTTTCCACAGTTATCTTGGTTTTCTGAAACAATGTCTCACTCTTTGGCCTGGGTATCCTTGAACTGGCAATCCTCCTGCCTCAGCCTCCAGGGTGCCAGGATTGCAGCCATGTACCCACCACACCTAATTTAGCTACAGAGTCTTAGATGCAGGTTTATTGAGGGGGAAAAAAATGTATCCAGTGGCCTGGAAAGTTGAGTTTGCTCTTTATTCTCAGCCTTTAGCCCACCTGTAGTTCGTGGCAAGCACTGAACTGTTTCTGTCAGCTTTTGACTTAACCCAGAATACTATGTGACTCAATCCTGTAGCCCAGTAGGTCCCTTTGCACCTGACTTCTTTCATTTAACGCAGTGCCCTTGAGATTCGTTTCTCTGGCTAATGTATCACTTGTTCACTCACCTTCCTTGTTCTTTGCCATCTTGTTTTGACTGGCCCGAGAGCTGCCTCCCATCCCCGCCAGGTTAACGGGATGAAAACAGCCATCTAGTGGCTGGGGGTTCCACTAGCCAAGGCCACCTGCACAGAACTGGAAAGCAGATGGAGCAGTCCCCAGGAATCTAGAAACCCTGGCTGTCACTTGTCACTCTGGGAGATCCCCCACCTCCACCTCCACCTCCACCTCCCCCTCCCCCTTCCCCCCCACTCCCACCATGGGTGCCATTATTAAGTAGGACCAGATCTCCCTGAACGGCCTGAGATTGTGAGGGTTTGTCTCAGGAACAGCAGGATGTGTTGAATGGGAATCTTTTAAAGGACACTAGTTCTCAAAGGGGAGATCGGACCATGTCACGCACTTTCATTTAGCACCACAATCTTGAGGCTGGAAATGGGACTCAGGACCACACCAGGAGCTCAGAAGTCTGCAGCTAAACTGTGAGATCCTTCCTCCCTGCAGTCCTGGGAACTAGCTGTTAAGTCCCACCCTCCTGCTTTTTCTGGGTAATGTCTTAGCAAGTCGATGTGAGAATTGGAACACTGATATTGTAGTTATTTAAACAGCTGTCAATAGTAATCAGCAGTGAGTTCTGACATGGTCAACAAAAGGAACTCCCAATATCTCTGCCTCAGACAATGGCTTCCAGAGGCACCAAAGACAGGTCCATAGGGTCCAAAGAGTTGTACATCAAGTGACAACTCTCTTTTGGTGTTTTATTATTTTTTTTTTATTCCTTCATCTTATTTGCATCTTAAAGTCTGAAAGCTGAAGCAAACAATGAAAATGCAGAAAGATTTCACCAAAGTGCTTCAAATGTAAAAATTTGAATTTCTGACTCCACCACAGTGTAAAAGAACAACCTCTAAAACTGACGACTTGCTCCCAAGTTGGTCCTACCAAATCCTGAGCACTTATCAAATATTTAACATCTAACTCATCTTTTATTTTTAAGTTGTGCATGAAAATTGCTTTTAAATAATAAATTCAGGTGAAAGGACAAGGCAGATGCCACCAGTGGCTTCCAAACCTCTCAGGTGATGTCCGGTGTTGCAGTAAACTAGATGAGAGAAAGGGAGGGTTCAGGCTGTGGAGGGCAAAGGGCAAGCCGCTCCCACCTGCCAGGGCCCCAGCATCTCAAAGGCAAAGATTCAGACCCAGCCTGGAGTCCAGCAGGATTTCTGTGGCTAACCCATAATGAGAAGATTTGGCATGTTGTTTAAAATGGAAATTTTGTTTACTTATATATAAGTTATAATCCCTGTGGACTTGGCAGCCAGAACTCAATTAAGGGAAGGTTTATTAATTAGTCACCCTGCGGGGAAGCAGGAAGCAGAGCTGTTAACCAACTGGGAGAGGCTTAGCCTGATGATGGATTCAGGGGCAGTCTCTGCTACAAGAACTAAATACATAGTGAGTGTATGTATGTGCTCAAGTCTTAGACCTGTCTATGCATTGCACACACGCACGCACACACAGAGGGGGGGGGGACTAAAACCTTCTGGTCAAGATAGAAAAGAACATTCTTTGTTGACATATCACTGTTTTGTAGATAGTATCAGGTTGGGCTTAAAATAGCTCCCCAATTCCCAACACTTTTGTAATATTAGCAGAGCTGGTTCTCCCCATTCATGAGTCCTGACTGTTAAATCTATAAGGGCTTGCAGGCTCTGTAAATTCAGCACTGGGGAGAGGCCCCAAGGAGCAAGTGCTGCTCCTTATAATGGATAACTGTGTCACTTCAGATGGGGACACAGTTTTCGTTGTCCTTTTCATAAATGTGGACTGTAAAAGCCTTCATTTATGGGCCGGTGAGATGGCTCAGCAGGTAAAAGTGCTTACCATCCAAACCAGGTGCCCTATGTTCCATCCCCAGAAATTATGGAAGGGAGAAATGATTCCACATATGGCATAACATGCACATACCTGTACTCATAACACACATCATACATATACATGATAATAATCGGCAATTTCAGTTCATCCCTTTGATGCACAACCTTTTGAACATCCAGTGTCCACCAACAACTAACACTGGGCATCTGATACTTTCTCACCCAGCTTCCTCCTTAGGAGCCACCATAGTCTAGGCTGTCCACAGATACAGGGATGTGTGGCCATGCACTTGGGTGGACATCCGTGTCTGCATTCATATGCTTACAAGTCTAATCTGACAGTTTCCTTCGTCTTGGCTGTCTGGCGGCAGTCAAACACTCTTTACAAAGGCTGCAGAATGACTTACACCAGCCACATCCTACCCAGGGCTGTATAGTTCAAACAGCTTGAAGGATCCCTCGATCCGCACAGCAGGTATGCTTCTAAAGTGGGTGAGCCTCACTACTGTGCCCAGTAGCACCTCAGTGCAGTCTGGTGCTATTGGTATGCTAACTACACTGAGAGAAGTTGGTCAGTTCTCGGAGAACTGACCTGAGCAGAGAGATGAAGGCATACTGCGGGGACTCTCAGCTCCCTAGCCAGAGTCAGTTATGAAGTGACACCGCCTACTCTGTGCTTGCATTTTTAATCTCTCCCACCATCGGTGTCAGAGGTGCCTCACCTCAGGATGGAAGGAAGGGAAAGAAACAGTAAGAATGAAGGGTCTCAAGCCTTCTTCCTCTGTAAGAACCTGCCTGTTCCTTACAACTTCCCAGAATGTCCTGGCTACATAAGATTCTTCTCCATAGCAGCTTCTGTCCCATTCTTCCTTACAGTTTTATCTCCCATGCTTGTTGGGCACCACTAGGCTATGTACTTCCTGAGAACTGAAGACTCTGATCCTCATCTTGGGTCTCCATGGTGCTGGACCTTGCCTGTATGCAGGCCAGCACTCAGTACCCGTGTATTATGTTCAATGGAATGTGTGCTGTATTTTAACCCCAGCTTCCTCTACCATATAAAACAGCTAGCTTTGGAAAGCAAGAGCAACTTGTTTGGATCTTGAATTATCTAGGGGATTAGTAAGGCGTACCTCCAAGTGTGCATGTAAGGGCTATTCCGGAGATGTTAGACCCTGAGGGCTCTGACCTAATGAATGGTTTAATGCTTTCAAATTTAGAGTTAACTACTGAGAGGTGGGAGAGACAGGAGTGGGGGCCTCACTGGAAGAAGCAGATTGCTGGAGATCGTATGTTTCAAGGGTAGAGCTTGGTCCTTGTCTCTGTTTCTTTATGCTTCCTGGCTGCTATGATGTGAGCAATCTCTTCTACCACACACTTTTGTCATGGTGTTCATGGTTGCCTCATGGTGGGGCCAAGCAACCATGGACTGACACCTAGGACGCTGAGCCAAAAGTCATTCTTCTACCTTTTGACCATCTGTCTCAAATATCTAACCCAGCAGGCAAACCACCCTTGGGCAGGCTCTTGCTGTGAGTACACTAAGTACGCTCGCTGCCAGAAGTTGGTCAGTTCACAGAGAAAGCCCACTGGACAGGGGAACCATATCAAAAGATGCATGTATGTAACAAGTGTGCATTTATTCATATTGAATTAGGGGCACACAGCAGGGATTTCCCTTTGAGTTGGCTTTTCAACTTAAAGTTCTAACTTTCATGAGCTATACACGGATTTTAATGACTTTTACTGACATTTCCTCAAAGATATTCAAGAATTTAAAAGACCCATTTGCTACTAACTTTTCTCTGCTTCTTTTATTTTCTCTTCTTTCCTTTTTTCTTTCCTTTTCTTTTCTTTTTCTTTTCTTCCTTTTTTTTTTTTTTTTTTTTTTTTTTTTTTTTTTTTTTGGTGACTCTGTTTTCTCACATACACCTGATTTAACTTGAATCTTTTCTTTAAAAACATCTTCCCAAGCCGGGCAGTGGCACATGCCTTTAATCCCAGCACTTGGGAGGCAGAGGCAGGTGGATTTCTGAGTTTGAGGCCAACCTGGTCTACAGAATGAGTTCTAGGACAGCCAGGGCTATACAGAGAAACCCTGTCTCAAAACAAACAAACAAACAACATCTTCCCAAAAAATTAAGCTTAATTGATATATAAATGTTTAAAGTCCATATAAAATAATGTTTTATTGGTTTCTGTGTTGTTTTATTTTAGTTGCATAATAAATGCAAGTGTCATAAACTGCTGATCTCCTGGTAGATAGACAGTGCATCGTTTTGGAACCAAAGTACTTAAAAAAAAAAAAAAAAAAAAAAAAAGCAGCCACGAGCTCTTGGCAAGCTGTGGTGCCAGTCAGTCCATGTCTTACAAAGGAGAGAGTGTGACCAACTCCTCAGCCGGGTGGGAAGGCACTGGATCCTAGAATGCAGCCCGTGATAGTTGTTTGAGAACTTTGAAGTGAATCCCACTGCCCATTCTGTACTCCAGCCCAATCAAATGAGAAGGCCTGGCAACGGGGGGGGGGCAGACAGCAAGCCTGGGAGTGGGGACAGACAGCAATAGTTCTTTGCAGGTCCCTGATGATTCCAGAGTGCTGCCATATTGGAAGTCACATTTGTGCAAGATGAGTAGAGGGCTATGCGTGTCTCAAGAGTTCACTTTGGGTTCCCACCTGACTCAGCTTTAATTTTCAATGACGTCATGAGTGATTCTTTTTTCAGTATGGACCGCAGCCCTCCCATCTATCATTTCATCCCAATTAATGTGTAATGTAGGCATTAGGTGATATTAGGAGAATTTAGTATTCCCCAGGACCTAGCTGGTACTCAATGTAGTGTGGTTTTAGAAATGGGGAAGATGAGTGCATTGTTCACGTGGGGAAAATAAAATGTGTGGGTAATTTGGTTTGGTCTATCTCTAGGCTCAAAATATAAAAAATTCGGAGCTGAAGGTGTGGCTGAGTTGGGACCTCGAATGCATGAGGAAGTTTGAAGTCTGAAGTTTGATTCCCAGCATCACATAAGCTGAGTGTGGTCACTAACACAGGCCTGTCCTCCCAGAGACAGCAAAGGCTCCAAGTCGTTATCCTCAGCCGTGTAGGAAGTTCAAGGCCAGCCTGGAATATGAGAGATGCTCTTTTTAAAAATGCAGATTGGACTATGTTCATTTAACTCCCATGGAATCTGAGAGGCAGATAAGGAGCCAGCCCCTCACCTGCAGTCATTCCCTCCCCCCTTGCTCATTCCTTGCAGAATGACTTTCTCCGCAGGCACTTGTGGTGATGTAAATTCTTGACGCTATCAAACAGCCTATGCACTGACTTCGCACTCTGCTAGATGAAGTACCATTTGGGAGAGCCAGATTCTCTGACCACCCAAATGCCAGTGGGTAGAGGGCAGGGAGCAGTGTTTTCCGTTGCATAAGGGTGCCTCTCATTCTGAGTCATGCTGCTAATTACAGGTATTTTATAAAACTCTTCAACACAATCTAAGCCACCCTTTGTTCTCTGTGTCCTGTTTCACTGTGTGCATTATACATTTTATTCCATTACATCAAATGGACTATTAAGTCTGGAGGTCCAAATTGGTCTCTGTCTCTGCCCTTTCATCTGAGATGTGTGAGGAATGCCTAGCCTTTCCTGCCTACATAATTGGGTTGCAAAACACATGATATTTTGTTTAAAAATAACCGTTTCCTTAGCACATTGCCATGAGCCAATCTTGCATGATTTGAAATAGGGTAGAGGAGAAATAATATGGCCTCCTGAGAAGGGGTTGCCCCTAGGACAGTTAAAAATGAGCAAAATGAACTTCATTCATGTCTGTAGTGTGGGGACCAAGCTAGAGAAGGGCTCAGTCACAACACTATGCTTTTTGGAATGTTTGTGGCCAACAGCAGGCAGGGGAATTGAGGGCTCCAAGGTGATTTTCCCCAACTTCTTACCCAACATCCAATCCATACCTTGCCCTCAAAAGTGATCTTTGAGTTCAGGTACCTAGAAGTGCAACCTGAACGTCCCTTACACGAAGCCAACTGATGATGTTGGGACAGTTATGGGGAATATAATGCATGTGTGTGCATATACCTATGCACAGGCATGGAGAAGCCAAAGGAATGTGTCTCTTGTCTTCCTCTATTGCTCTCTGCCTTGAGCCCTAGAGACAGGATTTCTCTGTGTGCCTGAAGGTGACTGTTCAGTCTGGCTGGCTGGTCAGAGAACTTCTGGGTTCTACCCATCTGTGCCCACATCCTACCCCATGGTGCTGGGCTTCTGGGCTTCCCTAGCCATGCCTGCTTCTTCTGTGACTCCTGCGGATTCAAACCCAGGTTCTCAGGTTTACAGAGCAAGTGTTCTTACCCACTGGGCCACCCTCCCAGCCCACATTGAGGGGAAAAATATATTTATTTTCCCTTTATTTTGTAGTGATGCTTTTTCTGGATTTTGACTGCTCCTTTGACAGTTTTTAACCTTTGGAAAAAAATGTTTCTGTGCTATCTTCTTGCTTCTTTCTAAGGAGACCTTGGCCACCACACTTCCTTCCTTCCTTCCTTTGTATGGAATGTGTTTTTGCTCCTTGGGCCGATTTTCTCTTCTGCTCTGAGCAGTGCGATTATCGTTTGCTTCACTGGTTTTGTTCCTTCTTCTTGTTCTTCGGTCTTGCTGGGCCTTTTTAGATTTGTGGGTTGGTGGTTTCCATCATTTGGGGAAAGTTTGGGCGGTTACTTATTCAAATACCGCCTCTGTGTACACGCTGGAAATCCAAGCAGGTGAACTTCAGGCGGTTGTTCAGTGGGCCTTCTAATTTCCTCCTTCCCTCTCCCTCTCCCCCCTCACTCTACTTTTGTATTTTTCTCCATATTTTATTTTGAAGATTTATACTGATATATTATCAGATTTACCAACCTTTCCTTTTGCTAACGTGTAACCCGCTATGAACTCTCCAATGTAATCCCAACTTTGTTCTTAATCTCTTCAAGGTTATTGTATACACTTTGTTCTAATTGAGACAGATCTTGTCATAGGACTCAGGTGGCCGTGTCTCTGGACTTGGACACAGGATGGCAGTAACTGCTCTTCATCACTTTCTCTGTGGGTTCTAATAACTCTGCTTTCCTGTGTTTAAGTCAAAGACTTTTTCATTGTGGGGTTGTGGGCCTGCTCCTTGTTACGCTCCTTGATCTTTGCACGTGAACTTTTAGATTTTCCAGTCTGACTGCTGGGAACAGAGGCTCCTGGTCTTACCTCGGCATTCCTGTGGGCGCCTGCTGATGAGCAATACTGCTGGAGCTTCCAGAGACTCTGCAAATCCGAGAGTTCTTTCCTTTCCAGCGTCTGTCCTGCCCAGGGTGGCTGCCTTCATTTCCCTAGACTTCGGATTCTGTCTCTCTTGAGCTCATCAGGCCAATTAGGTTCTATCTGGGCTCTTGGCCCCAAGCCTAGGGACTCTTAGCACAGCTAGATGAGACACCACCAGTGTTCGCCTTATTTGTTTCATGTGCCTCAGGAATCCCTCTCCTCTGTCTAGTGTCTTAAAACAGCTATTTTGTACACATTCTGCTTATTTTCGGTTGCTTTGGATACAAGATGCAATCTGCTCCCTGTTGCTTTATTGTAGCCTGAATTGATGGGTGAAATTCTTAGCTTTTCTGAACTTTAATTTTCTCATCTGCAAGAAGAGGATGATGGTGTTTAGATGATTTTGTGTGTAAGAACTGAACAAGATAGATGTCTGTGCACCTGGCAATTGGCAGACACTCCGCAAACACTTGGGTCTCCCCTGACTTTGCACCTGGATCTCACATCTTCCAGATTTTTCCTGGCGTTACTAACCCGGCTAGACTAGATAATCACTCATGAACTGTTGGGGTTTCAACTCGGTAAGTTTCAGAACTCTATCATCCACGGAATGGTTAGCTAAAACCCTTACCTTCCTACAATGAACCATTTGATGTACAGGAATTATGCTTTTATTTGTAACATAAATGGCAGTAGATTTGAGAAGGTTTGTGGTATGTGGAAGACAGAATGTAAGAGCCCCGATGGTATTTGAAACCTCGGCTTGGCTTGTTTGTTTTATCAAATGTTTGTCTTTTCCCGTTCTCATGATTCTCAGAGAGCTGCATGAAGAAGAGGAAATGTGTTGCCCAGACCTTACCCACTCTCCCCTTTTCTTCTTGTGTCTTCCCCTGTACCAGTGTCTGGAGGTCGAAGCCGCCTGCATCTCATCGACCTTGGGAGCTGTGTTAAAGCTCTCAGCAAAAACCGAGAAGGAGGCTCGGGGCTGTGCCTCTCACTGTCTGCTCTGGGCAACGTCATCCTGGCTTTGGTCAATGGGAGCAAGCATATCCCGTACAAGTAAGTGACTCTCCTACTGGACAGCAAGATGGCATGTGGGCATAGCGTTGAGCCACGACTGAGCCTCTGTCCTGAGGGATGCCTTGGGAGAAGTACAGCTAACCGTCAGTCTGGTCTGGGCTGAGTTCAGTGACAGAGCTTAGCTTTAGCTAGTGATCCTATAATGCATCATCTTTCAAATTGGAAAGTGTTGCAGATACTTAACTCCAGCACAGTCCTTACGTGAGGCCTCTAAGAGGAAACAGAAAGCTATGTCATGGAGGCCTATGGTCATGGTTACCATTGGTGGGGTAATGTCAGCATCATATCAGTGGTCTGCTCCATGGTGTGGCACGCAGCGACCAAAGAGCAGTGGAGCCACCAGATTAAAACCACCAGAGTGCCACTCATTAGATGTGGATGTCAGGGAAGCAACAGATAACTTTTAGTTCAAGTATGACACCTTTATTATTGCATGGACACCACAGGCATCTTGTGTTACCTCTGATATCCCTATCTCAGCTTTAAAAGCCTGGGGTGGGGGTCGAGGGTATCCGTGTCTAATTCCGTGGAAATGTTTCCCCCTGTGTACAGGTTCCTTGCCTTTTGATCCTTACTGCTCCAGGAAGATGGAGTCAGAGCTTCTCTCATTTCTGGTACAGCCCTAAGCATGCCATGTCACCAGTGCCCATGAATGACCCAGTCTTAGTCACCCCTCGCCCTTCACCACTATTGCCCAACTCAGCTGTGTCTCCCACTAGCTACAGGAGCTCTACTCATCTTAAAATGAGGGTTATGACTCTGGCTTACAACTCTGTATTTTATATGCATCACAGGGAAATAAGATGCAGAATAGGTGTGAAAATCTTTTTTTCTGGAATCTAGAAGGCTGTCATCAATGACTAATGGTGACCAGTTAATGATCTGGTTCACTTCCATTGTATCAGATTTAAGTGGAAACAGCATTTGCCTCACAGAATTACCATGAGTAACTATGTAGGGGACATTTTGTTTCAACCCATAAAAATCCTTTAAATGCAAATTACCACTGTGGGAGAAACTGGGGACTTGATGTCCCCAAAGTGCCTGAGATTCATGGCAAATCCTTGCTTTCTCCTTTCTTCTGATCTAAGTGGGTAACAGATACCCAGGCACCATCCCCCACCAGGAGGATCATTCTGGGTTGCCCTCGGGGGATTACCTGGTGGTTAGAATCCTGATTGTATCCCTTCTTGAAATCGGTATCCCAGCCACATAAACCCCAGTGTGGCATTCCCTGTCCTTGTAAGGACCAGTTCAAGGTGAAGGTTTATCATGTTCTATGATTTCTGCTGTGAAATAGCTCAGAATATTGGGGGCCTGACAAAGAAAAAGTTCACTGTGGGGTAGAACTGTAGAGGCTGGGGATCTTCCAAAGATAGAAATTCCACAGGACCTGGTTGACTTCCAGAAAATGAGGATCAGGTCTTTGAACGTACAACTTCCTGGGCCGTCGTGTAGATACAGTTCACAATGCCACCTTGCAATAAGGTCACTGGCTAGGAAGTAAATAGATCATGCCTGGTTTATTCAAATTATTGAACTGATGGTGGGAGAGCTGGGAAATATAAGCATATGGAAGTTTTTGATTAGGTAAAGGTAACTTCCTCTGGTTACATTTCAGTTCCACTGTAAACAAATAGGGAAACCCCGTGTGTTGTTTGTATTACTAGCTCAAGGTCTCTTGTTAGGTTAAACATATTTGTAACATCGGCTAGTCCTACTGGCCAGCCACCTGCCCTCTTGGGAAAGCTGACAAACTGTAATAGAATGTCACCAGCCCCTCCGGACATCCTGCTTGATTCCAAGAGTCCTTCCTAACATTTCGGCCACACAGGTGACAAGCAAAGTGTCTGTATTGAATGTAAACATAAGCTTAACATAAATGTTGTGTCTGCATGAGAGCACGTCAAGGAGTGGCCCCCCTGACTCTAAAAGCCATTAGCTGTGGACACACACTTCCATCAGTGACCCTGGTTCTGCCTAACAAGTCACCAGACGCTTGCTGGGAAGCACACTGCTCAGTGTTAGCAGGCATGGTGGCCTGAGCAGCCATCTAATGACCAAGGAATCTGTCCTGCCATCCTTTGGTCCATAGTGACCGCCATCTTGCAGAAGCTCTGAAAGACTTCTGTTCTGACATTTTCTTGTATTCTCAGCCATGGCATAGACTTAGTTAGTATTTGCTGTCTGTGAATCTCATTTGCAAACTGATTGATCAGTCGACTGGAAACTATGCTTTTTCAGAATACAAGAAGGTAAGACAAAGATTTACTCAAATCTGCCAGGCAGTTGGTGACAAGATCACACTGTGTGGCTTTTCCCAGTTTGGGAGACGGTTAGTTGTTGAGGTCAAGGGTCTGGCTGGTCCCTGCTCTCATCAAGCTCTGCCTGATATTGGCTGCCTCTACACAGCAGGGTATTCAGCCCAGCAGGATGGTTCACATTCCCTTCATCAGAAGATAGCACTCTAGAGCCATGCTATGCTGCATTATATTAGCAGACTAAACCTTCCTGGGCAGCAAGCTTTATCTTTGCTTTGGCTTTCCGGGCAAGAGTATGTTTCTTGGCTGCTGGCTTCCTAGCGTTCTGTTCACTTTCAGGGGAAAAAAATCAATCCCAGAAAAATCAAACTTCATATTCTTTGCCCTCCCCCACCTCTCCAAAACATAAGACAACCCCCCTCCCCGCTCTTCATCTGTCACCCTAGACAACTGCTTAGGAGCAGCATTACTTGTGCTTGCTTCTGGGAAATTAACTGGAATGTGCACAGAGGGGATATAGCCTGTCTCCATTTCTCTTCATCATTGTACCGGACCATTTGTCATGTGAGCAAGCCTGAAAGTGAGTTGGGATTCATTACCCATCCCGGGTGCTCCCACAAGCACCCTTGATGTGCTCTGAACGGTTCTGACTCTGCAGATGATATTGCCTCTGCAGATGACAGGCGCAGGCGTGGAGTCAGTTCCCCACCTCAGCCATTATGCAGCACAAGCCACCTTGGTCAATCCCAGGACCATTCATTTATCAATCCTAAATAGTGACGCCATTCAGAAAAGCATGGCGGGGAGGGGGGCACAAGGAGATCAGGAAGAGCACCAGTCCCCTCGTCAGCTCGGCAATGACAGAAAGCACCAATCGCTCTCCTCTTACTTCGGGGAGTCTCACACCCAGGGAAATCTGTCCTTGCTCTGAGATTTCTGACAGCACATTTGCAAATTTTCTCCCAGGCTCATTCCTTATAGTTGTCTGCTATTTCTCACCACTTCTTGCACAGCGAGGAGCTAGGAATCTTCACAACTGACAGTGTTTGTGTGTTGGAGGACTGGGGGTGAGCAGAGGCATTAGCAGGAATTCTCATGCCACAAATCAGGGTTCTAGGCATTCACTTTGGGAGCTGGTCCCGAGGGGCCACTGCGAGCATCTGTCAGGGTGAACTTGGCTTCAGCTAAAGTGCTATGATATCACAGCCCTTCTGAGGGTCCCAGACTTTCTAGAGACCCCGGAATTTTAACTGCAACAAAGGTAACAAGGGAGCCTGGTCCCTTTTAGATGTTGTCATGTGATGGGTACAAGCCCTGAGAAAGCACGTTCTTCGCACACTGATCCCTCAAGCCCCAAAGCTCGTAACTTCATTTATAGCTGTCACTGCATTTGGAGAAACCATTACTTTAATAAGCCACACAATCCAATACGAGCAGGGGCTTATTACAGACAACACAGGAGCCAGACCAGCGTACTTGTGTTTGTCCAAAATGATGAAGCTTTTTAATTGAGAACTGACCATTAAAGAGACAAGACACACACACACACACACACACACACACACACACACACACACACACACACACANATATATATATATATATATATATATATATATATATATATATATATACACAAACAGATCTATGGTCTGCCTTGATGGGTCAGCAGCTGGGAATGTATGTGAAAGCAAGGACAACAGGTTGCTTGTTGATTTGATAATGAGAAAGAGGCTGAGTGTTGGAACAACCTCTTGTGTGGGCCTAGACAGTCACTGTGGCTCCTCACTGGTCTTGTCTCTGTTCCGGGGGAGTTATATTCTGTGAGGAAGCTTGTGGCACACTAAGGCCATTGACCTGTTGAGATGGCCACTTCTGCACAGGTCAGTTCTTGGAAAGCTGCTTTCAAACTGTCCTGCAGTGGGTTCCAGGGGTTTTTCAGGGAAGCCCTCTTAATCCCTTTGCTATTTAAGGACTTCAGTCCCAAGGCCTCACATCTATGTGCTCATTTTGCCAGCAGGGTGTTTGCACTCAGCTTCTACACCACAGATATTTATTTGCTAATGTCTGGACACCCGTTTTGTAAGGTCATGGAATATCATCCTGTAACACGCTAATGTCGTGTCTGTTTATGATGCTGTTCTCTGGCAACTTGGGACATGGTGCTGCATAGCCACCTGTGACGGCAGCTGTGAGCCCCTTCTGTGCTGTGGCCGGAGCACCCCGGTTTACTCGTGGCTGTCACTAGCAAGTGTTGGGCACAGACAACTCTGCTTGTTTTACCTCCCTCTCTGTTGGAATGGTTCCATAGTCGTGGTCATAAAAAGAGAAAGAAATATAATAATATGCTCTGGCGGGGTTTGGGGGAAGGGGGTACCTCTGTGGGCCCATGCCAAGGCATCCCTTCCCCCTGAGGGACCAGCCACATACGGCATAGAATAGAGTTTATTCAGGTCATGGGGAGGGGGAGTTAAGAGGGTAGTAGAGGCAGAGAAAGGCAGAGGGAAGAAGAGAGTAGAGAAGCAGAGGCTGGCCATGACTACATGGAGAGAGGGGGGAAGGGAATGGGGAGCAAGGGGGAGCAAAAGAATAAGAGAGACAAGAAAGGCAAGAGAAAAAGGAGGGGCCAAGCAGCCCCTTTTATAGTGGGTCAGGCCAACCTGGCTGTTGCCAGGTAACTGTGGGGAGGAGCATACCTAGCTTTTGCCAGGTAACTTTTAGGGTGGAGTCCAGACAGAATACCAACATCCACCAAGCTTGAAATGCACTAGGATGAGTCTCTTGCCAAACATCAGTCTATAAATAAGCAAGAACTCCAGGTAGCATCTACTTCCAGAAGTCTTTGTCTCACCAAGGAGCCAGAGCATCCCTTCTCAGCCTGTCGCTGGAACTCTTGCTTCCTCCAGCTCAGGTAGGGTAAGGCTCAATATTCGCTTAAGGACTTTGGAGCACCTGAGCACAGCAGTCCCCTCAAACCAGCAGGCAACACTAAAACCAAATGCCAGTCAGAGCCTCAGGGGGGCGGAGGGTTGGTGTTTCATACACAGAGACAGTTTTTCCTAAAATGTTAATACTTCTGCTTGTGTGAGAGGCAGTGGGGGTGCAGATGCCTGCAGACACCAGGTGCAGCAGCAGGTCTGCCATTTGGGCTGCACAGGGCCACCACTGCAGGCACAGGCCTTAAAAGTCTCATCATTTGTCTTCCTAGTATCTGATTAGATTTGGGGGTTCTCCATTTTCTCAGAACTGGGAACTCACTGAAGAAGTTTGGGAGATTGGAAGGGTTGTGGAAAACTTGTGCACATGTTACAAACCGCTGTTAGTCGTGACATCCCATACCCCTGCCATCATACAGTCCTAGTCCTCTGGATTGAATGTAGATTCCTTACAGGTACCATAAAATTAAATAGATACTTGTCAGGGAAAAAATGCAAAAGAATATCAGCTCTAAGATTAACTCAAGATAGCGTGAAATTGGGGAGAAGCTCCGTATAAGGATCTGTGTGTATGAAAGAAGCGCACATGTGCATATTTAACCTCCTCTAAATGCACATTAATGCTGGATTATCTCCCCTGATTTACAGGGAGAACATCAATTTAGAACTATTTGCACAAACTCCGGATACCAGTTTATAGCATTCCCTGTTTAGAAATAAAATAACCAAAGTCTCATGTTGCCAGGCAACTGCAGCAGTGATAATTCTTAGTATTGCTGCTTTAAAAACATTCATTTTATGCATTTTAATGACTGTTAGGGAGCAAAGAGAACTAGTTCAGAGCATCTCTGGGACACAGGAAGAAGTTCTTTTTTATGAGATTGTTCAGTATCCCGCTCTCTCTCTTATTCCTCCCTACTTGCCTCTTCCCTGGCCATTGGTATTTTTGTAGTTCATTATAGAATTTACAGAGACAGTTATTTTTTTACCAACCCAGGCAGCAATTGTCTGTTGATTAACTCCTCTGGCATGATATGCGCAAGTCATTAGGGGAGAAATGATGTGGTATGGACTCCCCTGGGATGCAGCCTGGGTTTGCTCATCATTTCTTATACTCCAAGTTTGATCGGTTCTCTCTGGTCGGCAGAATCACTCCTCTCCAAGTCGGATCCCCAGTATGGCCAGAACACCATAGCTGGTACTTTTCTCTGCCCACTGCCGTTAACCACTGATATATAGAGAGGCATAGCCTTGTGAGGACCAGATAGAAGCCAGGAGATTCCTCAGTTTCCCTTTGACTTCTGTCTCTACCGTAGCTTAACTTCTGAACTTGCAGATGGATCTCTCTTCCTTCTAGATTTGAAGTCAGCTAGCAGTGGATTCAAGGGTGGCCTAGGAACTGAAACCACAAACACTCTCAATTCCAGCAGAGCAGAGGGGGCTCTCCCTGCCCCTCCACAGAGGCCCCAGGACTCAGACTCAGATCAGCAGGGCTGGATCCCTTTCTCAGATAGCCATGGTACTCCAGAGAGGAAGGCAGGGCACAGTCCAGGGGAAGAAGGAGACAGAAGGACAATGTTGAGCTGCTCATGCCTGTTTCCATGTTTACCAGGCTCCCCCTCTCATGACTAGAGAGGAAGAAGCAAGCACAGGATTTCCCCCTCTCAACCTTTCAAAGGGAGCAGAAGCTAATTTATGAACTGCTGGATCAGAGGATGAAGGAAAAAATTGTTTCCAGTACTTATTTTCTGGCTTTCCGGCTACACGGCAGGCAGTTAGCGTGGCGTATAAACTAACTCTCTGTGAGGGATGCTTCTCAATAAGAGCATAGAGATAAAACCTCTTACTAAGCCACCCAGGCTATTCTAAATACTTTATGGATATCAACTTATGACAGTGTCTCGTAACCAGTATTCTTACGGCAAAGATTGGGAAACTGAGGCACAGAGAGGTTGAGTTCCTAGTTCAAGTTTACACAGCTGTTACAAATCAGAGCTATGTCACTGTCTCACAGTGTGTCACTGCTGCCTAATATGATGGATGCCTGGAAGGTTGCCAATGTCCAGTGAACCCTTGTCAATGAATATGAAGTCTCCATGGACCATATGGTCCATAAAGCCTGAATGAATATAGAGGCTTGTGAGAGTTTAGACTGGGGAGGGGCCAGAGAGTCTAGTGTATAATCCAGGTGGCTTCCTTGACCTGTTTCTATGATGACTAAGTGAGAGTCTTAGGGTTTTACTGCTGTGAACAGACACCATGACCAAGGCAACTCATATAAGGACAACATTTAATTGGGGCTGGCTTACAGGTTCAGAGGCAGGAACACACGGCAACATCCAGGCAGGCATGGCACAGGAGGAACTGAGAGTTCTATGTCTTCGTCTGAAGGTTACTAGCAGAATACTGGCTTCCAGGCAGCTAAGATGAGGGTCTTAAAGCCCACACCCACATCGACACACCTACTTCAAGGCCACACCTACTCCAACAGGGCCACACCTTCTAATAGTACCATTCCTTGGGCTGACCATATGCAAACCATCACACTGAGACTGGTGGCTAAGTGCCAGTGACGAAGTGGACCATGAAACAAAGAAGAAAATGGAAAAGAAGTTCCCCAAGCCACAAACCAGGGCTCAATCAAATGTCACATGACAGTGTTAATTGCTGAGCCTAGTAATGCAGGCCTGTGATCCTCATTACTCTGGTGGTAGAGGCAGGGGGATTGCAAGTTCAAAGCTAATCTAGGCAACTTGGTGTGAAACTCTGCCTCAAAATAAAAGTAAAAATGGTAGAGTGGTGCTACACAGCTTAGCAGCTCAGTGGTAGACTGCTGAGTCAAGTTGTGCAGGCCACATTCAGCCCCCAGTAACAAGACAGTACACACACACACACACACACACACACACACACACACACACACACACAAACACACACAGAAACTATGTTCAGTGGGGCAGAGGAAATAGGGCTCTGATAGCCTGCAGTGGAGCCCAGTGGCCTGGGTGCTTCACTCAGTGCTAGCCATGGAGGAACTTTGCCAATCGCAGCTATTTCACCCGTCTTGCGAGTCTGTGAAGCCATCTCATATGCCCCATCAACAATAAAGCCACATATCCCCATGGCATCTACACCACACAGCTCTCCTACTTTGCCTGGGAGCTCCAGCAAGAAAAGTGGGCCTGCCTCCCAAACCAGAGAGCTGGGTGCTGTCCACAATTGACAGATAGGATCATGGTTGTGGGTTTCCTTCCCTGGGATGGCACTGTCTCAGAGGTGTTCCTGAGAGAGCAGGCTCCCAGGCCCCTATAAGTAGAAGAGGTTGTCATCCTCTGGGTCCTCAAGTTTGGCTGCATAGCAGGTGAAGGGATACGCACGCAGGAGATGCGGATGGTGCCAGGGTTCACTGTGCCTACAGTAATGAGCTTCCTCAAGCACCTAGCTGAGAGTGGAAGCATTAGGAACTTCCCAGATGAGACGATCAGTCTTTTGTCAACTTTCTTCACCCTGAGCTCCCAAAGAAGTGTGGTGGAGAGGGACAGCTGTGGTCTCTAAATGAGACACCGCTGCCGCCACCTGGGCTGGCTGAGCCACTTGAACTCAAGGTGAGGCCAGGGAACACAGATGTCAGTACCACTTCTGGGACTCGGGGACTATTTTAGTCCCCATTTTCAACCTTGCAATCAGTATTCATTCTTGTCCTCCACTTCTGAAACAAAATTAGATCCTGTGGACAAAATGTCTGGGGCCCATTGAGAATACAGGTTTCAAAGGTGAGAAGGCCAGTGTGTGAGTGTATTCTAAACGTTTATGATCCAGGTTCAGCCTGTACCATTGTAGCATCTTTTCTTCTCTGGCTTGTAAAGCAGGTGTTTCTCTGGGCCAAGTGGATTATAAGCTCCGTTCATTACATAGGAGCCTTCAGCCCTCCTACCCAGCACACGGGAGGGTGGGGGTGGGAGTGGGGTGGGGAGGGCTATCTGACTCAGATTTAAGAGAGCCTAACTCTAAACTCTCTGCACAAGATTGAGGTGAGATTAAGGAAACTAGGGGCTCGCTGAGGTTGAGGGGATTCAGGAGGAGTTGCCACAGAGCCCCCAGTTGTGTCTGTTAATCCTATAAACCAGGGTATGATGCATTTGTTAGAGGCACATCCTTCACAGAACACCAACAATGGCAGCCACACTAGGAGAAGCTTCGAGGCAAAGCCTGGGTGTAACATGCTATAGAGGTTGAAGAAGACCATATCTGTGTGGACTAGAGAGTGGGGGTGGGACAAGGTTCCGCTGAAGCGCTTTCCACACTTGATTGAAAGTTCATGTTGCGTGTTAGATCCTGCTTGGTTCATAATACATAACTGCTTTTCGTGGAGGTCAGTGTTATTCAGATCAGCCTTATGGGAACCAGAGGTATTCAAGGGTCTCGTCCCCCAGGGTCTGATGGAGCCTACCAAACACATACAAGAACCAGCTGGAGACATGTGGAGCCTATGTTCAAGTTTTGCTAACCCACTTATTCATTTCAGTCACTTCTCCATTCAAGAGTGTTCAGTGGGTCTTGGTAGCAGGTAGGGCGCTGGGAACAATATAGCTGATGACAGATCAGGGGCATGGGTGGGGGCTGGGGAGAAGCCATGAAACACCCAAGTGTGATACATGACAATTATGTGCATACTAGCCCTTAGCCTGCACAAAGGGAATAAGGTGTGGGTGGGAGGAAGGAGCCAAGGCATCCGCTGCCTTAGCTGATGCGGGTAAGTTGCCATCTCTCTTCTCATCTACCTACTCCTACTACCAATGCTTAATCGAGTTTTCCCACCTCCCTTTACAGCCTGAGCCCTTCCTTCACAGACTCTCTGCCCTGGGCTGTATTGATGGAGAGATTGACTGATATCCATCCATTGTGACAAACTACTGAGCTAAATGTGAGACTCCAAACCCACAGCGTATGGTTATCTTTTATGATAACTAATTGTCACGTCACAAGCCATTCTGTTCATTACAGAAAGCCAACAGCTGAAGGAGGATGTCTTTTGGTTAGTCCAGGCCAGTGCACAGAGGAGCCCAAGGTGCCCCTAGGCACCCCGAGGGCCCTGTGGTTACTCAAGGATAGCTTGATTTAGGCACAATTAGGCACTGGAAAGGACAGAGCATACAAATGAGTCAGGGCTTAATTCATTAAAAAACTGCCTTGAACATTAATTGAGCTTCAATCAGAGTATCCAACCATAAATTCTCACCTGTTTCACAACTGATTCAGGCTCAATTGAGCATTAATAGATTTTTTTCGGTTCATGCAAATGAGGTGATAATTCATTCTGTTGTGTAATTGAATAATTTTCAAATAGATTTATTCACAGGAACAGTTAAATTGTGCCGTGTTGTCTAGTGACGCTCATGATGCTTTAACCAAAGCAAAGCCATGCTGAGCTTCACCCTGGAACAATAGAGACGTCATGGAACAGAGATGGTTCCGGTGAAGTCACCACCAGTGTGAAGAGCAGCAGACTTTTAGACACCTGAGGACAGTCACTGGGGCTTTTAGGACCACGCTCCCAGATGCTATTTGTTTTTACTTCTCTGCACTTTCTTACCGCCTCATACAAGTAGGGTCAATACAAATTTATAGGAAGTGGTTTCTCAGTTTGGCAGTGTGCCCCCTACCCCGTTTGTAAGCACACACTCCCTAGTTTTGTGCCCCAAAACATCAGCCTTCCTGAGATTTCAGTCTGTCAGCCTGCTTGTTGAGTTCCAGGCCAGTGAGAGACTGTCACAGAAAAACAAGGTTGACAGTCCCTGAGGAATGACAACGGAGGTTATTCTCTGGCCTCCACACACATGCACTGAAACACATATATGCATGATTTTTTAAAATGTGTATTCCATCCTGTGGTCCCCAGGGCCTACTCAGGATGCCATCTCTGCTTCAAAGCTTTCCTGAGGTCTTCTCTCCCAATACGTTGCTGCAGAACAATTCTGGTTTTTGTTTGCATTACTCAGTCCCCTGACATGTGAACTCATCACGATAATGACAGCCTCTCCCTCAGGTTCAATATTGGCATCTACTCATTTGGACTGACCCAACTTGATCTTAAAGCCTGTGTCTTTAGTAACAAATGTGAATCGACTCAACAAACTTGCCTCCGTGATCAAAACAGTACCCTGTGGAGCTCAGTCCGATGACCTGTGAATCAGCAGGTCTTCCCACTCTGTCAGCTTAAACACACGTTACATTCGTGCTCCTTGGAATATCTGACTGTATTTCTATCTGAGATCTGGATGGCTTTTTCTTGTGTGAAGATCTAGAGCTCACACAAAAATCTACAGTCAATAGTGACATTGTCACTCCAAGCAGCAAATGTGCTGTTACAAGCATAGACACCTTTGCATCCTCCCCCATGGTCAGAGACTAGGGGGTGACAGTAAATTCACACCCTGAGCCAATTTCTTTGGCTTTTCTTCACTTATACTACTGAGTCTCCTTGGTTGACCTGGTCATTGACAATCACGGGCCCTCTTATTCCAGGCTTTCTTAGTGAGATTAACTCTTGAATCACACACTCCTTTTCGTACAATAGTGTGTGTATATATATATATATATATATATATATATATGAATGTACATGTGAGTGTGCATGTGTGAGTTTATATATATGTGAGTGTATATGTGTGTATGTGAATGTGTGTATTGAATGAGTGTGTGTGAGTATGTGTGAGTATGTGCAGTGAGTCAGTAGGTGTATATGTGTGTGTGAGTGTGTCTGCAAGTATGAGTGTATGTGAATGAATTGTGCATGTGTGTGTATGTGAGTGAGAGTGTATATATGTGAGTGTGTGTGCGCACGTGTTAGACTGATGATGAAAGGGTTACAGAACGGGCAGTGTTGGAGGAGGTCTTACTGAAGGTAAGATCTGGGAGCTGATGCAAGTGTGAAGAGGGGTATCATAAGTACTTAGTTAAGGCAGTGAGGACCCTGTTGTCGATCTGGGTCCAGAAAAAGAGAAATGCAAAGGGCTGCATCGCGTGAGGAGATACATCCAGGAGACTGTCTCGATTGCTCGCTGGCATGTGAACTGAATGTTCTAATGACAGGTGGATGGTTCTGCCATCTCAGTGAGGGTCTCTGCATTTATACATCCACACAAAACCCACGACTCTAAGCTCAGAGGAGGATAGGTTAGGAAGCCAGTTATGATGACCATGGCCCAGGAACACAGGTGTAGGGCTCCCCAAATGCCAGCCTTTCAATGTGGAAGCAGTTTCATGAAGATTTTATAGTGACAGAACAAAGCCATAAAACACTCTCTAAACACATTGGTGGGAACATTTAATAGGCAGTTAAAGAAAAGTTGAGAAAGCTCAGCTGGAGGCCTCGATGCTGTCTGATGATTCATACAGCCTTCTGGTTGGCGCAATCCAGGGTTTTCTTAAGCTAATACCTTCCAAAAAGCTCTTATCTGTTAGCCATAGGATGTTAGAGGCAACACAAAAGTAGGCAAAGGAGGGTTCTTCAGAGGACTGAAGAGAACCAGAGATAGATTACAGTTCTGCTCCAGACCTGCAACATTCCAACCTCTCTACGTCACCGAAGAGCCAATCCGTTAGTGAGCCTTCCAGGTTTCAGTGTGAAGGTGCAGCTTTTCTGAGAACTTTCATTCATACAGCTGATCCCAGGTATCAGTGTGCAACTGTTCATTGGTCTGGTGAGCTCCGTAAGTTCTCAGGCCAGGCTTCGCTGTCAGGTTTTGACAGGCCCCTGTGTCGACATGTTTCCTGATTTAGTTTGGTAAGCCCAGAGCTGGTCGCCTCTGACTGCCTGCTTAGCTGAGCTGTAAGCCTGTGCAGGTCACAGGCTATGCTGTTCTTATGCATGTTCTCTTGACTGCATGAGCTCTCAAAATGGACCCACTAAGGAGTCACTAAGGCTGAAAGCCACTACCCTGGGTAATAGGCAACAACTTAGAGCAGTTCTCTGCTTTCTGCTGTTTAAAAAAATTTCAGGTGTCCTGCTCCCCACCACCCCGAATTCTGACCTTTGTTCCTCATCCTTACAGGTGGGGATACTCCCAGTCCCTGATACCCCTCCCTTTTCTCAAAGGCTGGTTCCCTCTGCACCTGAGTTACCTGTTGTTATTCAATCCCATCCCCACCCTCCATTTTTCCCCTTTATATTTTGTCTGGTTGTCTAGTTATTTAAAGTTGAAGGCTAGACCCAGATCTGTTTTTTTAAACAGAGCCCAGAGCAGGAATTGGTCCTTCCTGGTCATTTTGTTGTTGTTTATTTCTTTGAACATCTTAATTTCCTTAAAGATGTTAATCAACTTTCTGTTGTTTACTTGAGATCCATGTGTTCATCTCGATCGGCCATCTGCAGTTCCTGCTGGATCTATCTCCCGGTGCCTCCTGTCCTCCTGTGTTTATTGTTGTCTGGGGACTGCTCCTCTGCACTGGCATTTTATTCCTGAGACCTGGATAAGAAGGGTTTCCTTTACAGAGTATTTGTATTTAGTTCTACGAGGTGCCAGCTAAGGATAGTCTAAATTGTATTCTCAGCTTGGAATATTTTGGACCACCCAGATCCTGAGACTCCAGACGATTGGCCTGCGTGTGATTCAGACCGAAGCTTCAAATTCTTAGGGCACTTTCCTTTCCACTGTTTTGGTGTTTTAGAGGACAAGAAAATCATGTCCTCAATATGGGACATTTGTTGGAGAAGGAAAATTTCCTAATAAAATGTCCATATTGGACTGGTCTGGGGCTTTGTCTTTCTAGTTCACAACCCGACCTCCAGCCCAGGCCACATGAAAACTAAAGCCCGTGAGAGGGCCTGGCTGGCTAACAGCTTCCGAGTGACAGCAAGCGCTGCAATTCTCCTTCTCCCGAGTCCCCGACTTTGACTAGAGATTGTCTTGCTCTTTTGCAAGCTCAACAATGCATTTAATGTGATTCTTACAGCTATCCACATTGTGTAATTGTGCTTGGAGAGATCTTCTGGGGACCTGACCATCAGACTGTACTTTTTCCTTGTCACTCACACATTCTCTCTCTTCTGAGAAGTGGCTATCTGAACGTAAACTCTGGATACCCAGGTGATCCACGAGACAGCCCAGTCCATCCCCTTCAAAATTTACTCTGACGACTTCTCAGCCTGTTGACTAAGATCATGTGCAAACTTTACTCTCCAATGAAAAAATATCTTCTTACACAGTGAGAAATATCTCTGCACATCAAAGAAAAGCAGTTAAAACTTCTTGATTGCTTCTCTGAATGTTAAAGAGAATGAGGAAAATTGCTTCGGAACGCGCTTTGCTCTGTCTCTGTCTTACCTGACTAGGATTTTGCAATTCGTCTGACTGCCTGTGCCCCTGAAAGACCCATGTGTGAAAGGCTGGGTCCCAGGCCACAGTGCTAATGGTAGTGGGACCTTTACCAGGTGGGGGCTAGTGGGAGGAAGTTAGGTCATTGGAGAGTACACTTGAGGGGGATATTGGGGCTCTGCCTTCCATCACTACCCCTTGCTTCCTGGTTCCCAAAGGGTGATCGACCTTGCTCCCTCACACACAAATATTTGATCTTACCACAGGCCAACAAGGCCAATGGGCTGTGGACTGAAATCTCTGAAACTGTGAGTCTAAATAAACCTTTCAACACTTTAAGTTGATTGCTCCCAGTATTTTTGTTATAGTCTCTGAAATGTAATCATGGCAGTGCTGTTTCCCCTAATGCTGTATTTTTCAACAGTTATCTTAAGACACCATGATTTTTGTGTGATAACATAAAATTATCTGTGTATTTCGATAACTGCAACTTTCCTTTCTCTTGGCACACTAGAAATCTATATGCCCTACGATCTATAGTATATTTATTTCAGTAGGATACATTTTTTTTTCAAGTAAGAAACAATTATACATCAATTTTTAGAAAAGGAAAAAGAGCTACAGAATTTCTCATGTTTAATCCTTTATGTGGCTTGAACTCTTGTCCTTTGTATCCCAGAGTCCTCTGTTTTCAGGCTTTGTCTTTAATAATTGCAATTCATTACCAGCCTCAAAGCCTGAGGGTTTTTCCTTTCAATTATTGAGCACTGCATTACGGATTACAATTTAGTTTGGGGAAAAAATCCAATTCTAATTTAGAAGATTTGTCTCTAAAACTTTAACTCAGATTCAAGCCACGAAGGCTGCGCTGCTTTGTCCACTCTAAAGCCGCCTGCTATAAGCAAGTTTGTGCTATTCCATTTTACTCTTTATAAAGTCTCAAATATTTTTCAACTCTAACTAGTGCCAGGAAGCAAAGAGAGAACTGTGTGCTCCCTGAAATTTAAGATCCAGTCAATCTTCCTCACATAGACTTTGTTGTTCGGTTGCATTCTGATGGGATCTAATGAATTTTTATATCTAAAGCTCACGTTTCTCTGGTAGAGCTGATCTTAGCACAGTTATTAGTTGCGTGAGTGTATCAGCTAGAAAGACATTCAACAGAAGGTATTTCTCAGTTTAGTAGAACTCATACTGTAAAGTATGACCTCCTGTAAAGTATCACACACCTCCTATATGGATAGCGAGCCAGAAGGTCCGCCCATACTACCCATCCTATTTTGGTGAAAGTCTTGTAAAGGCAAGTGAGAAGAAATCCAGGCTCTCATAAATAGATGAGATACAAGGTAATACAAAACCAAGACTCCTGGGCATCCCAGGACTTATAGGGCCCATACTATTATCCTGGCTGTCTCACAAGTGTTTGTATTTCCAGGGCAGGTAGAGAGCCAATAGTATCTCAGGTTATCAATGCATGCTTGCTGAACAAATGACTCCAAAACTACCTGTGTCTAAACAGGACATGCTGCATGCCAGTGCAAGGGACTAAGAACAGTGCCCATTGGAGCTTTCTAACAAGGTCTTCCAAAATCCTACCATGGGCTGGAGTAGTTCAGCAGTTAAGCGTACTTGCTTGCAGCTCTTCCAAAGGACCCGAGTTCACTTCCTAGCACCTATATTGGTGACTTTGAACCTCCTTTAAGTCTAACTCCAGGGCATTTGATACCCTCATCTTGCCTGTGTGGATACTACACACTCAGCATATACTCACATAGCAACATAAACAAGAAAAGTTTTAAATCCCAAATCCCACCACACAGGTGGCTCCCTTTATATTTAACCCCAAGCCAGGATGGTACTTGCCTCCCTTTCTGGGACACATATTTATATTGTCTATGTCAAAGGTGTTAGACTATGCCAACAAGTTTGACCATACCCCTTCAGCCAAGACAAACTGCTAGACCTCAGTAGGCCTTGTGAACTTCATATCTGGGTATCTACCTAAGATTAGCCAAGAGTCCATAACATACATGTACACATCACATTGTATTGATGAGCTGACCAGGAACTTGCCATCACATTAAGGCCACAATAGTGGGTCTGTTGGTTTGTCTTTGGGGACACTGTTGTGCCCACTCCTTAAGATGACAGCCTGGATGAAAATGCCCTTCCTGTAATATGCCATTGAGGACTGTGATATGTGTAGACCCAAGCAGACCAGCTTGCTCTGAAGACTGAGAGAGCCAGCTTGCCCTTACCCAGACAGAAGAGACTGAGCTTTGTAGGAGCAGTGCTCACTTGAACCCCAGTTCAGTTGGTTTTCTTCTGACACTGGATCCTTAAGACAACAGAAAAGTTATCTTAGGTTCTAAGACTTAGATGTTGTGGATTTACGAAGTTTCATGGGGTGAAGTCTTCTCTTAATGGATAAGTTTAGCCATTTGATACTTGCTTGAATGTTTATAGGAAGATAACTCTATGTTAGACCCCATGCTAGGCCTGGATATGGGAAGAACAGACCTTTGCCCTCATTCTGTAAGAAGCCAGCATCCTCTATGGTATTTGGGACATCTGCCAGCCCACAGAGTGGGCCGTTCATGATGCTACAGAAAAGCATTGACTTTTAACTGGAAAACTAACCCCCTCCCAAAACAACAAAATCAAAACCAAACCCAATCAAACAAAAGGACCTGAGGAAGGAAGGTGCATTTAACTTCTATTCTGTGGATCCAGTCAGCAGGACTTTGAGAAACTTGTCCATTAAGGCTTCTTCAGGGAACCTGGGAGTGAGGAACAGGGACTGAGCCCTTACTTAGCACTTGCATGGCTCTGGATTCTATGCTGGACTCTGGAAAGAATGGAAAGGAAAGACAAAAATAGATTAGACCCTGAACTCAAATCACATTTATTCTGTATTTTAAACTCAAGTAACTGACTTTGGCACTGTGGGTGGAACAGGACCACTATGCCCCTGACACAGAAGCCCAGCCCAGAGACAAATGACTACTCGTAATCTAATTTTAACAAAATGTAAAGCCCACGCAATAGTAGCCTATCTTATGACCAAACAAAACTAGAATCACAGGGAAATGTACTCTTATAACACAATACATTTTTTAAAATAGCTCATTCCTTCCTGTACCCCTCATTAAAGTTTCCCAGGCTCTCTCTGAAGTTATTAAAGTGTGTGAATGGTCGCCTCTGTGTTCCATCTTTCCTCACACTCGTACCTGTGGAAACCAGTATTCAATCCAGCTTCCTTCCAACTCCCTCCAATTACTGAGGCCTGGTCTTCATGCCAGCACAGTTGGCCCATCATGTGAGAACCCTGGGATCTTGTTTCTCTAAACCACACAATACCCAGAAGCCACTGCAACAAGCACTGCCCTCATCACCTCCCGAAATTTAAATTCTACCCTGTCTCAAAAGGAACATAGACAGGAAAGCCCATAGCATGCATGTATGGGAAAATGGTCTTTCGTAGTTCTTGGGCTGTGACTGGGAGTGGCCTCTAAGTAATAAAGACCATATTGAGCAATTGTCACTTGCACACCCTTAGTCTCTCTAGTTGACAAGCTTGTTGCAGCAAAACCACATATTAGAAGGGTTGTGAGTCACAGATACAAAAAAAAATAATAATAGTAAGATCTATGTCTTAAAAAGTGTTATATAAAAATGAAGAATCTCCTATGCATCAAAAGATACTGCTAAGAGATGGAAAACAACCAACTATTCTGTCTGTTTCCAGAGAAGTCCAGGCATGGTGGCACACACTTGTAACCCCAGCACTCAGGAGGCAGAAGCAGGTGGATCTTTGTGATTTCAGTATCAGTCTGGTCTACATAGTGAGTTTCAAGCCATCTGTAACTTCACAGTGGTACCCTGTTTAATATTTAGAACTTTTAAAGTTGTCCTATAACACAACAACAAAAGCACTTAAACAGTAGACAAAGAACTTTAACAGGAGTTTCTCTGTAGAAGACATGAAAATGGCCAGTGAGCATATATAATTGCACTGGCCACCAGAGAAGTGCAAATGAAATGTCAATGAGACACCATGTCACAGTAGATGGGAAAAAGGTGAAAGTCAGGTTTACATAAGAATGTGAGAAAGTGATGGGCTTTATGGCAGCGGGATGTCACAGCTGTCCCATAAACATAGTCCCAAACCAGGTGCTACAAAGGACACTGGTCAGGAGCCAGGCCAGGGAGACATGAAAAGGCTCATTCCTACCCTGAATGTCATACAAACTCCTGAAAGCCTTCCAAGGCTGAAGACATAGAGAGGCCATCTGTGGGCCTTTGGGGCTTAGCTCAGTGGATGAGACTATTGCTAGTTCCTGTGAAACCCTGTGTTCTGTCAGGCACACATACACATACACATACATGCCCAGGTGCACACGTACACACACTTACAGATGCACCTATACATGTGTATACGCCACACATACACATGTATGCACGTGCACACACATGGACATACTTGTACAAACACATGCACACGTACACACAGACACAGAGACTGAGCTGAGTCCTTCCTGATAGGATGTGTCACTGACCACTGACCTCTCTCACCGTTAATATGTTAGGGTCAATCATTTGCAGATGAAGGCTCCTGGGATTCATAATCACATGTTCTCTGCTGATTATATGTAGAAACCAGAATGAGATAAGGTTGACTCTGAAAACTAAAAATATTCATGATTCTAATCTAATGTAGCCACATGCCTAGCTGCCTTGACTATACTGTTCAACCCCCTTTAGCCCTTTCCAAGGAATGTGCAGGGAAGGGACTCACATGAGTTTCCAGAGCTACAAAGTAAACCAACTGATACCTCTGGTGGGAGGGGCGGGAGACAGGTCCTGGAGGGGCAGGAGCACAGAGGTCAACATTAGCTGTCTTCCTCGATCACCTGCTAGCTTATATTTTGAAAGAGAGTCTCTCATTGAACCAGGAGGTCATTGATTAGCTACAGTGGCTGGCCAGGGATCTCAGGGATCCACCTGTTTGCTTCACCAGTACTTAAATTGCAGATGCATACCACAGTGCCTGGTGTTTTTATTGGCGGGGGGAGGAGGAGGTGAGGGGGCTGAGATCCAAACTCAGGTCCTTGTGTTTGCCTAGCAAGCTACTCTGTCAACTGTGTGATCTCCCCAGCCCTCTACCAACCCCACCTAGTTGTGATGTCAACACTGAAAGGGGAGATCACAGAGTGAGGTACAAAAAGAGGCCCTATCAAAAACGCCACATCCAGTACATGCTTCGAACGCATTTGCTACCTGAAACCAATACTGAAGTTCAAAGGAAAGCAAAAGAATAAAACTATTCCAGACACCTAAGCTTATAACTAAGGATACCCAGGTGATCATGGGGCAAGGCAGCAATCAAGATGGTGGGGAGACCTGAGAAAATATACTGGGTGAAATCGGATTTCACTGCATCAAAGATTCCATTTGTTGTCCTATTTTTCTCTTTTTCTCAAGAATTCTGTGAAAGTCCAGGGGCACGGACAGGGGTGAATAGAATCAGGGAAGTGCTTCTAGGTTACCATGACAACGCGATTCCTGACTTTATCTTTATGCCTCATCAGCCCGTAAGTCCAGTTTGAATACCATCAGAGGTCTCTGACATTAAGATGAACATGTACTCCTGACCCAAGAAGGACGGAAACTTGAAAGGAAGCAAGATTTCCAAAGAGTACAGTGATCTCATCTTTACTCTGAAGACCTGCGATAGCCACACTTTGGCATAATGGAGATGGTCCCCAGTCCCGCCCCATGATTAAACAGCCATAGACCATTGCAGAGGCTAGCTCACAAGTGTCAGGACTGTAAAAATGGCTGTAGCAAAGCTTTGATGATTAATGATAATAAGACTTCTTGGACTCAAGATTTTAAAGGAAGTGAAAAACTAATGGGAAAATGTCAAGACAGTAGTTATATCTAGCTGTGGTGAGCGTATTGACATTGTTGCTTTTGATCTGGACTGATTAACAGTCTTTCATCTATTTCAGACCAGTTTGTATGTGTGATGTGTGCTGAAGGTCTTACTGTTGAATCACTAAGCACAACCTTCATAGCATCCCTTACTTTGTTAAAATATGCAATTTTTGGCAGTTCATTGGCTCAAGGGACAGCTGTATATATGCCTTTTATTCTATTGGTCTAATTTGTTCTCTTGGCTGCCTTTTTTTTTTTTTTTTGAGGGCTCTTTTTCTTTAATGTGATGACATTCTTAGTTCCTGGTTATGCTGAAGTGAATATTAATGAATGTGGTCTTTTCTGTTCTGCCCTAAAGCTGTTAAGTCATATGTATTGGCTGGATAAATACAGGCTAAACACAGTTCCCATTATGAAGGTTCTTACAGTCTTATTAGAAGAGCTGATAGAAGCCTGAGAGAGTTTTAAGGTTTGAGGGCACAGTCCCCAGGATGCTGTTCTGCCCAAGATTTCTGGTTATTTGGGTTCAAGGATATAGGAGATTTAGAAGAGTCTCCACCACACTTCTGGCACCAACTCTGTGGTTAGCAGGTACCCCAAAACACCATCATTCAGTAGAAGGACTTCCAGAACTCGGTAAACGACTCATGAACTGCTAGATTGCACGAAGGGGCCGGTTCTGAAGAACCAAAGTGGCAGGATCTCCACAACACAGGGTAACAACAGGTTATCCTAAAGTTCCAGTGAGGATCCAGTATTGATGGCGTAGCTGAAGCCAGAGGCCTTGAACCACAGACCAAGGACTCATTGCAATGAACATTTGCAAGTCAAGAAGTGTGGACAAAAGGGTGTACTGTGTGACACACTGTGACGCACTACAGCTTCCATGGAGAAATGTTTGTTTTTTGTTTGTTTGTTTTATTTTTATTTAAAAATTTTCCTTATTTTTATTTCTTGTTTTTTTTGGTAGGGGAGGTTGCAAGAAAGGAGGGTGGCAATGAAAGGACAGGGAGATGCGTGGGCTTGGGTCCAAGGTGTGAAATTCACAAAGAATCAATAAAAAGGTTTTGTTTTTTTTTTTTTTTTTAAGTGTTTATCACATGAGAAGGCTGTGGCCTCTAATCAACCCTCCGAGGAGATATGTGAGTGAAGTAGGGTCTAGGAAGCTTCCAGATGGAAGTCTTCCAGTAACTGTTGGACATGTCACTGTCCCAACATGTGCATGTGAAATATGCACTGAACATTGCCACCAGCAGTGTTGGCATGAACTATGACATCTACAACTATTATTGTGGCTACATAGAGCAGTCTCCCATATGGTTGACCCCAGTCTCAGAGCAATGATACCTCATGGCCCAAAGCCATGATCTTAAACCTTGTAGTTGATCAGGTTCGTGTTCCCTTAAAATCTGATGTGAACACCCTCCATCCTAAACAAAAATGGTCTTAATGGCTATCATAAGGTTTATCTCCCAAAGTTCACAGCAAAGGGAAGCTCCGTTGAGAAGCAAAGCTGAATCTGGACTCCTAGGATGAGGGGAGTAGAGAGACACAGATGCTGGCCATCATTGGCCATCTAGGAGAGATAAGTCAGTGTGATTCAGGTTTTAACAAGAGACCCTGTCCCAAAAATAATTGAGGAAATCACCTTACATATTCAGTGCACATGTGTAAACACACACACACACACATGCACACACACACACACATGCACACACACACTCACACATGAACAGACACATACCCACTCACACTCACACAGACATACACACACACACTCACACACACATAGACATACACACACAACCATACACAGACATACACACATGCACACATATGGTACACACACATAGTCACACAGTCACACATATACATGTGAACGCACACATACACACAGACACACAGAAATATACACATGACACATGTGAACACACATCTAGTCAGTCACACAGTCACACATAGACATACACACACATGTACATATGTGCACATACACAGTCACACAGTAACACACACACACACACACACACAGTTGCATGATAGGGAAGGGCTTATTGTGAGCTTCAGTGACCAACCAAACATTTGAAAGAGCAACAGAAAGAAAACTGAATATGCCTAAGCAACAGAACCCTCAGGAAAGACATGGTAAGTGTGTCTAAAAATGTGAGCAATGGGCTTGTTTTTACCCTGTCTGAGCCCAGAGGACAGACCCAGTGACCTTCAGTTGATGTTGTGAAGACTGAATCAAACATAAGGAAGAGACTTCTAATAAGGCTATCTGAAAATATACAGGCTGCCCTGCAAAGATAGTAAGCCCCACCCCCGAGTTGAAAATCATCGCTGCACAAAGCATGGCATCCATCGTCATGGCGACCCTTTTCTTAGGAAATGCAAAGACCTCCCTCCAAGAATCCTTTTGATTCTATTACTTCGTGCTTATAGCAGTATGTTTTCCATCTTGACCCAGAGTTGTATTCTGGAGTTGGTAAGCTATTACATACTGATTCTGAGTGTGTGGACTCTCAAATTTCTGAGATAGTGCCTGGGTGCCAGGGCTGTGGAGTGATTGATGCCCTGAGCAGACTGTAGATATACGATATCTGGAGTAATTGAAATTCTACCTCCTGGCCATCACAGAGAACCATCTTACAGCTGTGAGGACTGGGATATTAAGTAAGTAAAGAACGGAAGGTTCCAGTGGAATGTGTGCAGTTTGCTGAGCAACTCCATGCTTGGTAAACATGCTAGTTGGTATAAGTCTTACTGAATACCATCCATGTAGAGTGCATTTTATTTTTCCTAATTTTAATTTTTTAAAAAAACTTTTTTCATTCATTCTATGGGACTTTCACATCACACACCCCAGTTCCAGTCTTCTCCCTATCTCCTTGTATCTGCCCTCCACCCTTGCAACCTCCCCCACAAAATGACCTGCAAGTGGTTGCAATGGCTTGAGGTTCCAGATTGGGGGTGTTCAGAGGTTTGTAGAGCCAGAGTTCTGAACTCAGGGTCCCACAAACCTATAATAATACCTGGGACTTGGGGCATGGTTTACTCTCTGAGGCACAGTTCGGTGCACACTGTCCTCAAAGTTGGTTGTTGATTCCAAAGCACACCCAGCAGCTTCAATGCTGATTGGGCTGGGGTGCACAGTGTACAGCAGTGGCTCTGGGCTGGGGTGCACAGCGTACAGCAGTGGCTCTGGGCTGGTGTGCACAGTGTACAGCAGTGGCTCTGGGCTGGGGTGCACAGTGTACAGCAGTGGCTCTGGGCTGGGGTGCACAGCATACAACAGTGGCCTGATTCCAGGCACAGCTCTAATTTGGGATCCAGAGTTAATACCACACAGAAGCAACACAGGATGAGACACCACATTATCATATCACTAAACCCTGGAATGATGGTGCACTGACTATACCCCAGCAAACACAGAGCTGTGGCTTGAAGCCCAGGAGCCAACAATCAGGACAACGGTGACTCCGCCATCCAGCATGGTAGAGTGCCTTTGACAGCTCAGACTTGAGGGTTCTGTTCAGTTCCAGGGAAGCTGGGTGCTACACCTGCTTGGTCTGGAGGGCAGGAAGTAGCAGCTCACCATCGCTGTTCGCTTAGGGCAGAGCTGTACCTTGAGATCAGTGGAGGAAGTACAAACCCTGGGCTCAGACACTGACTCCTGGGCAGGGCACCAGGTCAGCTCAGTATGGGGCTCACAGTGCTGACTCCCTCTCTGGAGTAGCTCATTAGTGTTGCTGGAATTTTCAACCCTAATAAGCCCATATAAAAGACACACAACCCAGATATTTTAATTATAAGCCATATGCCCAGATTGGGCAGATCTAGGGCTATACTAACTTACTCTACAGTTATAAGACCCCGGATACTTGCAGTTCTCCTGGTCATGAAGTTCTGGTCCATCATGGCTTCTCCTCTTCCTCCATTCTCTCTCCTTCACTCTCTTCCTGCCACCCCTCTCTGCCCTCTAGTCCCACCTTTCCCCTCCTCTGCTCAGTTGCAGGCCTTTTATGGACCAGTTCAAATGGGGGAAAGGTTCACATGGCATCACCGTGTACCTGATGGTCTGCTCGTTGGGGGCACCCCTTCTTGAGGAACCAGTATTAACATTAGAATAGTGTTCTACAGCATCAGGCCAACCCACTACTTAGTAGTTTAGCAGGGGGACCCCACACACGTATGGCTTAGTTCCTATAAGGACCACAGGGCTCCTCTTCAGGTGAGCAAGTCGGTAACTGTTGTGGGCCAGGGTCCTTCTGACTGCCTTCCCCACAGGAAGGAGTGCCTACCCCTGTGTCTAAGCAGATCTCAACTAGAGTTCTAGGCAGGGATGCAGGGGCCAGATGTGAACTTCCCCTTACTACATGGTTGCCCTGAATGTCTGTGCTCTGAAACACTCATTTGGTTTAGGTAGGTAGTTTGTTTTTAAATCAAAATATAGTTGTCTACTTGTGACTTTGGCTGTCCTTCAGGGTTCCTGTGGGAGGGGTACTTAGCCATCTTGATCACACCAGTTGCTGTTACCTCTTACTGATGGCTGTCATGTTGGAGTTTTACAGGTCAATTTTCCTGCTCCAATCCCAGGCTCCTGTAGCCCGTCAGTCGCTTGTACCTGTGTCAGCTGACGCGACACAAATGTTCCTTAAATGAGCAGCTGTGCTCCCTAATGAGCTCATTAGCTCAGTGGACACGAACAGCCAAGTAGCTCCTTTTCGAGGGCAGACCATTTCTATATGTGGCCGGAAGTGGTGTGAGCTGTGGCAGTGGTCAGGGCCTGGTGCTCCAGTAATTTCTAAAACCAAGTATTTTCTCTCTTTGCCAGTTTCTGCGGGACTGACTTTGTTTCATAACTCTATGAAACATCTAAAAAGATTCAGGAGCACCATAGATGGATATCCATCAAATACAGATTATAGAATATTATAGAAACTAAGGCATATTCAGTGGTATCTTAGTTAGGGCTTGACTGCTGTGAGCAGACACCATGACCAAGGTTAGTCTTATAAAGGACAGTATTATTTGAGGCTGGCTTACAGGTTCAGAGGTTCAGTCCATTATAATCAAGGTGAGGGTGTGGTGACATCCAAGGTGGGGGTGTGGTGACATCCAAGATGGGGGTATGGTGACATCCAAGGTTGGGGTGTGGTGACACCCAAGGTGGGGGTATAGTGACATCCAAGGTGGGGGTGTGGTGACATCCAAGGTGGGGGTATGGTGACATCCAAGGTGGGGGTATGGTGACATCCAAGGTGGGGGTATGGTGACATCCAAGGTGGGGGTATGGTGACATCCAAGCAAGCATGGTGCAGGGGGAGCTGGGAGTTTTCTACATTTTCATCCAAACAAGACTGCCTTTTCTTAGTCATTTTAATAAGTATACATGGTCGGGATAGGCAGGAGCGGGACCATGTGTTCATAAAAGATGCTACATGGATGAGTGATACGGTTTCTTCTCGGGTGTGCTCAGTTCTGCCTTGTTGCCTGCCCTTCCTGCTGCTAACCAAGTCCTCCAGAGCCATAGGACCCTACGTCTTCGCTCTCTCTAGCTAGCCTGATCCTGGGGCCATGGCAGAGGGTCTTCATGCCTCTCTTCCCTCATCCTCAGTATTGATTTGGTGGTGATGGTCATTCTGAAATCTCTTTGGAACCTTGAGTTGCCTTCAGAATGCTCAGCGCAGCCTGCAGCTGGCAGCCTTTGCTACCCTTCTCTCACGGGCCTTCTCAGTCGCCTTTGTATAGAGTCAAAGCATCACCACGAGGCTGAAAAAAAATCCACAGCTTCCCAAGCTTTTCTGCCTCACTCCCCTGTGATGAGAGACCTGTGTCCATCTGGCTAGCGACTCTGCCCACTTTCTTTCCATGTGACTGCAAAAAACGTCAGTTGCCAAGCAACACACATGTCGTGGCTTCTTCCAACCGTTCGGACCCCCTTTCCAAAAGCCACAAATATTTGTCTACAACTGTGTCACACATGTGGATGGTGGGGAGCATACCAGACAGCAGACTGGTGGAATGTTGTATCATGTCATTTGGTTTGGGATCTTTTCCTGAAGACTTACACAGAGTCACATGGAGAGCCGGAATTGTGTGCCTTTAGCCATGTGCATCAATTAGCAAGACTTCCCACAAGGAACTTTATGGTCGAGTCAGCTGGAGGGGGCGGATTTGCAGATCCCATAGTTGTGCATTTCCTGCTAGATGAAATTTCTTTGTAATCTCCAAGCCAATATTCCTGATGCTTTTATGGTGATTTAAGGACAGTGCACAGAGTGGAGGAAATTTTTGAGTCCCTGACACACATGTCCCCCACTGAAGTGTGACAGGTTGAGCACTGCCTCACGTGCTCTCTGCTTCAGTGCTTTTGAATTTTTGATGCTTTCTGCCCATGATTTCACTGTTTTGAACGATTCCCCGGCATGGTACGGAAGTGCTTTCTAGTGAGAAATGGCGCAAAGGGGCAGCTCTGTGCCTCATAGAGAAAACATGAGAGTTAGCTAAGCTTCGTTCAGGCGTGAGTTCATGGGCTGCTGGCTGCAGGTTCAATGGCGATGCAGCCATAGCATGATACAGCCACAGGGGAGGAGGAATTTGCCTACAGTAAGCGAGGCCACTCCCGAAATGGGGAAGGTCGCCTCTATAGTTCACAGCTGTGAAGAGATGAAGAAGCTGAATATGAAGGCTCATCAGCTGCTGCAGAATTAAAGAAGAGAGCGATGAACAGTGCCACCCTGAGACTGAAGATCAGAGGCCTCTACTGTCCTGTCTCTCAAGGCCAGGAAGCCATTGAACGCTCTTGGCAGTATTTTGTCATAAAGAAATATTGTATAAACATCTTTTTTTTAAAAAAAAAAAATCCCAGATATTAAGTAAGATGCCTTTCAATAGAAAAGTCACCTAAAACACGGCAACCTACTAACATTTGGCCAAACTGTCATTTTCCCAGAGGGGTTCACAGGAATTCTGACTTTGTGTTTCCGTCTGCCAGCTATGCCTCGGGATCCCATAAATTGCTGTTTATGGGTACTTTATAGTGTGTAACTATCATGAATTATAAGAGTTGACTGCATATGGTCACAGCCTAATCCAAACAGAACCCATCTTCCACTTCCTGAGGTTCACTCAAATAAACCATCTTTGCTAAGTCAAGGCTGGCCCCCAACCTCCTTCCTGAGACCTCCCTACAGAGTATACTGTGAGGGGAGTTAAATGTGATCAGATACCCCCACACACACACTTCCTCCCCTTTCTTTTACCACTTCTATCCCCTGATTCTTTTGCCCTGATATATTTACAATTTTCTCTGAAACTGGAACACACTAGCCCATCATTCCCAAATGAGCACCTTAATTGGTTCCAGGTAGGAAAAGAAACTGCCATCTCTTTTCCCCGAAGCCAGACATAAGTCACATGAGAAAAAAAAAATCTCTGCTGGCAGTGGCCAGCATCTCACATGAAGACATGAAGTCTGTTGAGCTGATGGTCCCTCTCCAGGCGATTCTGCAGGGACTTGAACTTGAGAAGGACAGTCTGAGACTGAAACACATCATCTGAGCCTGAAATGCAGCCAGAGGCTCTCTCAGCCTTGGGTGGGGTGCTCCAGGGAGGAGACACATTTCACCCCGCAGGTGCCTGCACAGGGAGGACGCAAGGAGCAGAACCCTTTTTTTTAAAAACAAAAAACAAAAAACAAAACAAAAAAAAAAAAAAACATGGCAGGATCTCACTGGAGCAAGGACAGAGATAGAAAACTATGAGCCATCCCTTCAGGTCAATTCTTAAAGAGCCTAGAAACCATTGGAAGTGCCCTGGGTCTTGTTATCACTAACCAGAATAGTGGTTCCACATAGCAACTGCAAAGTTCCCAGGGGGAGCCTTTTTGGAAAGTTCTGCTTCCTGTTGCTAAGTGACTATTTGGGCTGTGTCCATCTTTCTCTGCTTATCAGTAATACCAGTGTCTTTCCCTTCAGTGTTACGGGCTGCAGTGGCAGGGTTGAGAGACAATGGTAATAACATGCCTCTGTGCTATAAGGCGGATTTCCCACGTGTTGTAAACACGTGGGACTTCAGTGCAGGTTCACAGCCTGCTTTCTCTATTACAGGGATTGCAGAAGCTCGCTGAGAAGGGCTATGTGTACAGATAGCATGCCAGATTGCTGGTCACAAAGCCATTTTCTCCTGATCCCCTCTCCTTGTTTCTATTCCCAGGCCTCATTATGTGCTATGTCATATGCACACAAACAGATACTCTAGAATAGCCCATGGTGGCCAGGACAGAAGTGCCAAGGGAGGTGTTTGCCTGAATCCCATCCTTGGAGTTAGAAGCTCTTGCTCAGCTGCCAACTGCAAATAGCCCCATGCTGCAAAGCAATGCTAATTAGTATGCCATTAAAAAAAAAAAAAAAGGAAGAAAACACCACTCACAACCAAATAGCCACATGCAAACCTGAAGTCCTGCCCTGACAGCCAGCATGAGGCATGGCCCACTAATGCAGCCTTAATCCACTTTGTTTGGCAGGGAGAGCAAGCTCACCATGCTTCTGAGGGAGTCTCTGGGGAATGTGAACTGTCGCACCACCATGATCGCACACATCTCGGCCGCAGCCGGCAGCTATGCAGAGACCCTGTCCACCATCCAGATCGCGTCGAGAGTCTTAAGGATGAAGAAGAAGAAGACCAAGGTAAGGGCTCTTAGTGGGAGGGAGAATACATTGGGGACAAGAACCAAATCACAAAGAGCCAATCAGTCTCGCCATTCTCTGAACACCAAGGACTGTGCAAACGTGGCTGCTGCAGCCCCTGGCTCAGAACAGGAAAGCCTTCCAACAATGTGGGAGAAAGTTGAGTGTCCTTTTCAAGGTTGATGCTGTCATGGGTCATCCACCCTGACCGCTGACAGAGACCACTTTAGTAGATTGCCGCTATAAGATGAAAAATGTCCCAGGGGTGGGAAGGAATCAGGCTCCTCCACTGTCACAGAGGTGAGGAGTGTATCCAGCAATCTGGCTACAGAAAGGATGGCTAATACCTCACCCCTGTGGCTCTGTCACACCTGCACGCCCAGGAGCCTTCAGCCGGTGGGTTCCTGTGTCAGTGACCTTGTGTCTGCATTGTGTTGACAGATATCAGTAGGCTGACTTCCTTGGGCAGAAGCAAAGCCAGGGTAGTAGTCAAATGGCAACAGTGCTTGAGAAAATCACATTTCTGAGCCAACTAGTGGTACTTGAGACTTCCATTTCTTTCTCCTTTCTATACTCCTTTTACTTATATAAAAAAGCAAGGCTTCATGACCAGTGTTCTGAGGCAGGGGAATAGTCTTGAGGAAGTCAGGTGGGGTCTGGATAGGTCACTACCTTTCCCAAGCAGAGTGATACATTAGTGTGCAAATGGGAAATATCTATGCATACATACCCATGGCATAGGGCAGGAAGGTATTCTGGAACTGTCCAGTGAGTGCTGGCCCCTCCACAGGCTGGTCTTCAAGACCCTAGTGCCAGTCAGCAGCTCGGGCCTGCAGAGTGACACAGGCTTCCTAGGAGGGAGGGCTGTCTCAGAAGAACTCCCCATTAACAATTCTCTTGTCCACATTGCAGTACACATCAAGCTCCTCTGGGGGAGAAAGCTCCTGTGAGGAAGGCAGAATGCGCAGGCCCACCCAGCTGAGACCCTTCCATGCCCGGGCTCCAGTGGACCCAGAATTCCCCCTCGCCCCACTGTCCAGTGATCCTGATTATTCCTCCAGCAGTGAGCAGTCCTGCGACACCGTCATCTACATCGGGCCCAATGGCACAGCCCTGTCTGACAAGGAACTCACTGACAATGAGGGACCCCCAGACTTTGTGCCCATTGTGCCAGCCCTACAGAAGACCAGAGGTGACAGCCGGCCGGGGGAGGCAGCAGAGGCTGCAGCCAGCAAGTCAGAAAGGGACTGTCTGAAGTGCAATACGTTTGCCGAGCTGCAGGAAAGACTAGATTGCATAGATGGCAGCGAAGAACCCAGTAAGTTCCCCTTCGAAGAGCTGCCCATCCAGTTCGGGCCGGAGCAGGCTGGCAGATGTGCTTCTTTAAGCCAAGCAGCGGGGCCAGACACACCCTCTGAGTCTGAAAAGGAAGATAATGGGTCAGACAATGGCCCGTTGACTGAGAGGGAAGGCACAGAGCTTCCAGCCTCCAAGGCGCAGCGGAATCGGTCCCCTGTGCCTACTGTGACACGCAGCAGCAGCCCCAGTCCAGCCTCGCCACGGAGCATCCCGGGCAGCAGTAGCCAGCACAGTACGTCCCAGCTCACACAGAGCCCCAGTCTCCAGAGCAGCCGGGAGAGTCTGAACTCATGTGGCTTTGTGGAGGGCAAACCCAGACCCATGGGCTCCCCGAGGCTAGGCATTGCCAGTCTGTCCAAGACCTCAGAGTACAAACCTCCCAGTTCTCCCTCTCAAAGGTGCAAAGTCTACACCCAGAAGGGGGTCCTGCCCTCCTCTGCCCCACCACCTTCCCTGAGCAAGGACTCTGGCATGGTCTCCAGTGAGTCCTTGCTTCAGCCCGATGTGCGTACTCCCCCCGTTGGAATGAGCCCCCAGGTTTTGAAGAAATCCATGTCTGCCGGGAGCGAAGGGTTTCCCGGAACTCTAGTTGATGGTGAGGACCAGGAAGGCCCTCCTTCAGACTCCAAGAAGGAGATTCTGAGTACCACAATGGTGACTGTGCAACAGCCACTGGAGCTGAATGGTGAGGATGAGCTGGTCTTCACACTGGTGGAGGAGCTGACCATCAGCGGGGTGCTCGACAGTGGTCGCCCTACCAGCATCATCAGCTTCAACAGTGACTGCTCCGTGCAGGCCCTGGCCTCGGGCTCCCGGCCCGTCAGCATCATCAGCAGCATCAGCGAGGATCTGGAATGCTACTCTAGCATGGCCCCCGTCTCCGAGGTGAGCATCACGCAGTTCCTGCCGCTCCCGAAGCTGGGCCTGGATGAGAAGGCTCGGGATGCGGGCAGCCGGCGTTCCTCCATCAGCTCCTGGCTGAGCGAGATGAGCGCAGGCAGCGATGGCGAGCAGTCATGCCACAGCTTCATAGCCCAGACATGCTTTGGGCATGGGGAAGCCATGGCAGAACCCCCAGCCTCGGAGTTTGTCAGCAGCATCCAGAACACGGCGGTGGTGTGCAGAGAGAAGCCCGAGGTGGGCCCTGACAACCTGCTCATCTTATCTGAGATGGGGGAAGAGTCTGGCAACAAAGCTGCTCCCATCAAAGGCTGCAAAATCTCTACAGTGGGCAAGGCCATGGTCACCATCTCCAACACAGCCAGTCTGAGCAGCTGCGAAGGGTACATCCCCATGAAGACCAACATCACCGTTTACCCCTGCATCGCCCTGAGCCCCCGAAACGTTCAAGAGCCTGAATCCTCCACTGCCACCCCAAAGGTGAGCCCCAAAGCATCCCAGTCCCAGGAAAGCAAGGAACCCAGTACAAGGAAGGAGATGAAATTTGAGGATCCCTGGCTTAAACGAGAAGAAGAGGTGAAAAGGGAGAACACTTACTCCAGCGAGGAAGGGGTTAAGTGTGAGCTGGTCCCTAGCTCCCTGAAGACTGAAGGTAAGTCAGAGCAGGAGCTGGATGGCAGACCCAGCTCGGGCCACAGGCTGAGCAGCAGCAGCTCAGAGGCAGCCGCCTTTCAAGTGACCGACAACATTAGGAGGGTCGTGGATGGCTGTGAGATGGCCCTGCCTGGCTTGGTGGCCCAGAGTCCCCTCCATGCCAACCGAAACCTAAAGTCAAGCAGCCTCCCAAGGGCATTTCAGAAAACCGACAGGCACGAGGAGCTGGACAGCTTCTACCATTGCCTGGCAGACAGCAATGGCTTCAGTGCTGCTCCGGGCATCCCATCCTCGAAGACAACCCTGGAGAGGAAAGTAGCCTCACCCAAGCATTGCGTCCTGGCAAGGCCCAAAGGGACCCCACCTCTGCCTCCTGTCCGCAAGTCTAGTTTGGACCAGAAGAACAGGGCCAGCCCTCAACACAGTGGTGGTGGCAGCAACACCAGCAGCCCCCTGAACCAGCCAGCTACCTTCTTGGCTTGCTTCCCTGATGAGTCTAACGGCAAGACTAAGGATGCCAGTAGCAGCAGTAAGCTCTTCAGTGCCAAGCTGGAGCAGCTGGCCAGCAGAAGTAACTCTCTTGGCAGGACAACTGTCAGCCACTATGAATGCTTGTCTTTGGAGAGGGCCGAAAGCCTATCGTCCGTGAGTTCCCGCATGCATGCTGGCAAAGATAGTACCATGCCCCGCACTGGGAGGAGCCTGGGTCGCAGCACGGGAGCCTCGCCGCCCAGCTGTGGCATCACTCAGTCCGCAGGGGCCTCTCCTAAGGCCAACCAGTCTAAGATCTCGGCAGTGAGCAAGCTCCTGCTGGCCAGTCCTAAATCCCGCAGCAGCCTGTCCACCTCCACCACCAAAACCCTCAGCTTCTCCACCAAGTCCCTGCCACAGTCTGTGGGCCAGAGCTCCAACCTACCGCCCAGTGGGAAACACATGTCCTGGTCCACCCAGTCGCTCAGCAGGAACCGGGGCTCTGGGCTGGCTTCCAAACTGCCGCTAAGAGCGGTCAACGGGCGCATTTCGGAGCTGCTCCAGGGCAGTGCAGGCCCGAGGAGTGCACAGCTGCGGGCAGAGGCAGAAGAGCGCAGTGGGGCTCCCACGGAGGACAAGCCCGCAGCTGCCCACCTGCTGCCCTCTCCCTACAGCAAGATCACCCCTCCAAGGAAGCCACACCGCTGCAGCAGCGGACATGGTAGTGATAACAGCAGTGTCCTGAGCGGGGAGCTGCCACCCGCCATGGGGAAGACTGCCCTCTTCTACCACAGTGGTGGCAGCAGTGGCTATGAGAGCATGATGAGGGACAGTGAGGCCACCGGCAGCGCATCCTCGGCCCAGGACTCCATGAGCGAGAACAGCAGCTCCGTGGGAGGGAGATGCAGGAGCCTCAAGAACCCAAAGAAGCGGTCCAATTCAGGTGGGTACCTGGCATGGCTTGGGGGTACAGAGGCTTCAGGCTCCCGGGACCCCACCTCCCTGTTCTCGACCAGCCATGGGGCGTTGGTCTAGATACCAGAGCTGGGGTCTTGTGCTCCCTTTCCTCCGTGTCCTGATACCAGAGACCTTGGCTGAGGATGCAACCCCCAGAGACTTTCTACTCGATGCCAGGAGATTCTCTCTGTGGAGGTGCCAGGCAGAGAACTGGTCCTTGCTGCCTCCAGTTTCCCTTATCTCTGCCTTCAAGTCGACATTCAAAGGCCGAGAATAATGCCCAGAGCCTATTTGAGATCAGTCAGACCCCCAACCCTTCTGACCTAGTAGCTACAGATGCCTATATGTGGAGCTGGTGGCTTCCAAGACTCTGGAAACCACCCTCAGGGACATAGGGCGTCTCATTGAAAGTGGGATGGAAGAGGGCCTTTCTCCATTCCTACCCCAAACACACTGGTGACAGTCATAGACACACACCAGCCATGGGTCCTGCAGTGCCTCTCCCCAAGTGTTAGGCAATATATGCCATGCTCCATGCTGCCTACCTGTGCGTAGGGGGACTTGGCCATCTCCGGAAATATGGGGTCAGAAGGTACATACACCCAACACCTCATGCCTGAGGTATTGATGTGTTCTTTGGAATTTGGGGTAGACATATGATAGTAAGTTATGTTTGGCAAAAAGAAGACCAAGGTCAGAGCTGGTGACCCGGATACCATGGAGCAGGTGAATTTAAAGGACAGAGAGAAGAAAGTGGGTAGAGACAGAGGCATGGGGACTAAGAATAATTTAGATGCCATGAGAATTTTATCTGAAATGTCATTCTTCACTAGATACTAAAGAAAGGGTGCCTATCAGTTCCTTAGTGCAAGAACTTTTGATTTTTTTTTTCTTAATGAAATCAAATCAATTGCCCTGTGTACACTTCTGCACTCCTTTGAGTGAGGGCAGCAGAACCAAATGCCCTGCTGGCCTGGCCTGGCCTGGCTGTCTACCATCTTCCATGCACAGCCAGGCTCTATCTACAATTGAGAGCTCTCCGAATCCTTTGCCCCGCATGTCAATGCTACCAGCCTAGTCAGGATCAAGAGATGGGGTGACATGCAGAAACAGGTCCCTCTCCCCCAGCAGCTGCTTCGGGAACCATCCTTGGGCCTTTACAACCTGCCATGGGGTTGCTTTTGCCTGTTTCTTGCCAGCTGTCACACACACACACACACACACACACACACACACACACACACACACACACACACCGAGCTCTGCAATGGACCAGCCCACATAAGGGCTGAGAGCAATGTCTGTCATAAACTATTTGTCTTCCTTGGATCAAAGAATTCATTCTCCGGGGACTACCTAAGCTTGTGGTTTCCCATCCCCATCTACCATGATGTAAGAGGTCCATCCATCTGTGCGGGGCACTGTAGACCGCAGCACAAGGCTTCCGTGAGGACACTCCATTCTGCGCAAGCTCGGCCACACTGGCATCTATACTTCCTAGCTGTGCGTTTCTAGTCTGTCTTATTTCATCCCTGTCTTGGAACAGGCTTTTCAGAAGACACACACCTCCTGCCCCAGCCCCTAGGAGGAGGTAAAAATGTCAAGCTGCTCAGTGTGTCAGGGCAGGTGCTGTGACCTGTCCCCCAGGCCAGGGGCCCTGAAATGTCCTGATATTAGTTACTGAACATAACAAAATACTTTCCGTACACCAGCCTTCATGGAAAATATTTGTACTGGCCTTCCTAGTACTTGACTGACAGGCATTGCTTGTCATTACTGTCTACTCTGTGTTGGTCTTCAAAGCCCGGAGAACAGAGTAGCATTTGCTTCAAGGCTCGCTCACACTTTCCCGGTGGAGCAAGCTTCTGTTTTCTAATTTAATGTGTCCCTCACTACCCAGCTACTTAATTCTTCCACCGTCTTCAACTTTCTAGTCAAGGCTCCTTAGTGTGTCAGTTTGGAGTGCAGCAGGGAAGCCATGGAATGGATGGGGAGAGAGAACAACAGTGTGGAGAATGACAGACAGCTTGGAGAGAGGTAGCGGGCTCCACACATGTCCTTGCTCAGGGCTGACTCCCGTCGTAACTGCTGCCCTCTGAGGGACTCCTCTTAGAAGGCTATTGAAGGAAAATAGTGTGTCATAAAAACGCCAGGGAAGGTGCTGGAGACGGGATTTAATATGGAGTGTCCCGAGCATCAGACCTCTGTGCACAGCCACCGCAGCCACCATAGACCGAGGGCTGTGTGATAGATACTGCAGGGAAGACTTGCTCATTTCAGGTTAGGTGACCTTGTCTGTCTTATTTATGATTATTATTAAGAGAAATGCTGGCCGTCAGACGTGATCAACATAAATCACGAACAACTTCTTTAAAAGAAGCCATAAGGCTTCCTCGAAGGAATTTCCTACCTAGCCGGCCAGTCCTCAGGCACAGGAGACGCCTGGGATTTAGAACGACAGGGTAGGCAGTTATGTTTCATCTGTGATTGTTTTGCCTTTGGAGAATTATAATGATTTAGTTGCTTTCTGACTGAAAAAGAATTATAATTGTGTTGCTGGGAAATAACGGTGAGCTCTCTGATTCTGTGTGATGTATATGTAACAGCAGAGATGATCACACACCTCTGGATGTCACCACCATACAAGCCACTGCCTATAGATCCACGCTGTTGAATGAGCTTGGGCTTACTGCATGCTATAGTGGAAAGATTAAGCTTGGGGTCATAAGCTATTTGACTTTAATTAGCCTTTCTGAGCCTCAATTTTCTTATGTATGGGAGTTTGATAGATAATGGCCAGGGTCCTTCTGCTGGGCACATTATTATTATGAAACCAAAAGTAATAGTATGACATCCTTTCCATAGGAAAATCCCGTGTGAATGAACTTTATTGTTGGTTGTTGTATTAGTCAATTTTTTTTATTACTAAGTTGATCTGAGATGATCAACTTAGAAAGGAGTAAGGAGGTAGAGGCAGGTGGAGCACTGAGTTCAAGGTTAGCCTGGTCTATAGAGCTAGTTTCAGGACAGCCAGGGCTACTCAGAGAAACCCTGTCTCAGAAAACCAGACAAACAAGAGGAGGGGGAGGAAGAGGAGGGGGAAGCAGGAGAAGAAGGAGAGGAAGGAAGAGAAGGGAGAAGAAAGGCTTTAGATTCTGGGCTCAGTCATGCTCAGTTGACCTTGTTGCTTTGAGACCAATAATGAAGCAGCACACCCAGCAAGGCATACATAGTAGAACAATGATGATTGGGAGTGGAAAGAGGGAATAAAGCTAGATTCTCATAGCTCCATTCAAAGTCATGGGCCCAGTGACCCAGACCTCCCACAGTGTCCCACCACCCAAAGGTTCCACCACTTCCCAACAGTGTCACTCTGTAGGCCACACCTCTAAAACATTGATAAAACACCCATGATCAAAACTGCAGTAATTGTGGGCCATTGATCAGGCATTCCCATACTTACGGTAGGAGGGGCAGCATCACAGAGTTTAAGACAACCATGAGAAGTGTGAAATATCCAGAGAGAGGACAATGAACAGAGACACACTGCCATGTGGCTGAGCCCATAATGCAGACCAGCAGAAGGTCCTGCAAACCAAAGCAACTGTGGAAGGCTGTGGGGGAGAGGCCTGGTCTTGAAGGATGCTGCTGCTCAGGGCTTTGGAGGCTGAGAAAATAAATCATGGGAGCAGCAAGAGCATGGCCCATCGGGGTTCATTCAAAGTGGGGTTCATTCATATTGGGGTTCATTCAGAGGGAATGTTCAGCGAGCACAGTGAGAGCCTAGAAAATGTAAAGCCAGGTGACGTCATCGCTTGAGCATGTAGGAAATGTAATAAGAACACACAGATGCGTTCTGTATAGCTCTGTAGGACTCTACTGAGAGCACATGATATCGTGTAGTCAGCAATGGAGTCATTACAGACTCTCAAGAGGAACTTCTGTGAGTAGAGTTTCATCGATTCTCAGAGTTCCTAGCCAGCCCTCTGTGGTAGGCAACACGAAACTGTGTAGCCTGGAGCTCTGAGTTAGAGTGATGATAACCTGGCTGGGTGGGAGTGGTGTCTGGCCAGCCTGTAGGCATCTAAGCTGCTAACAGAATGTAAATCGTCAGTGCACCAACCAAGCCCCCACGTTTAACCCTGCCACATCCCTCTGAATTACACTTCACTCGCTCAGGTCCTTTTTATCTCACTATCTGATCCCTTGCATTGTACTGTGGGTTACCCTTGCACCTTCTTGCCCTTGCTTGCCTTCTCTTGGTTTGATGGGGAAGTCTGAGAATTGACAGGGACCTTGCTCTGAAGGTAGTTCACTCCCATTGCAGGGGGCTTGGCTAGCTGCTACCAGCATCTGGAAAACTTGGGCTAGAGGGAGAGGCTGCCTGAAGAGAAGCCATGTTGGTTCTAAGCTACACTCATGCCAGGGCCAGCCTAGCCATAGACTTCTGCAAGCCCTGCTTGGTATCCAGCACGGAGAAGGTGCGGTGCCATCAGGTATCACTGATTGATTCTTTGATTGGTAATTGGTGGCTGGCAGTATAGCCCGAAAATGTGGCTCCTGTTTCTTATCTAGAGCATGTATTGTCCTACCGGTGATAAGTGTTTTAAATATAGTTTTAAGTGTACTCTTGTCTGCTGGGTTTTGGTTGTCTGTTGGTTGGTTGTTTTGTTTTGTACCAAACGCTATCCTTCCTTCTCTTACTGTTGAGGAAAAATTGACATTTGATAGGCCAGCCCAGTAGGCTGCCTTGGCTGCCTGTCGTGAATTACACCCCATTTCTCAGCACTACACAGGTGTCTGTGACTAAGGACCCTTGATGAACTGGAAGTGCCCCAGACTGGCTCTGATGATTAATTATCTGGTTCTCAGGGGTGTGGCCTGATTTTGTTGTAATGAGATCAAGAATCATAGTGGCTGTTTCTTGGAAACGGGGAGGGAGCTAGAGGTTGCCAGACTGCTTCTAAGAGACTCAGCCTAGATACAGAGAGAAAAGGGCAGGGTGAGAGGACCTGCTCACAGAAGAGGAAAACCGTGGTGAATGGACCTACGCATAGAAGAGAAAGACCAGGGTGAAAATCTTCTTGAACATATGGTCAAGAGAAGACAAAGAGCGACTGGCCCTATGACACAGGAAGCTTTTTAGATTAGACCCCTAGAGGTGAGAGAGCAGACAATGCCAGGGTCTTGAAGACAGAGTGAGAATCACAGAGGATATGAAGTGGACCAGGCTGTGTCGGGAGGGAAATGGGTAAGCCTCCGCAAAGCTCCTTCTCTCCATCTAGAGCAGTGGTCCTCAATCTTCCTAGTGCTGGGACCCTCATGTTGTGGTGACCTCCAACCAAACAATCATTTTGTTGCTATTTCAGAATTGTAATTTTGCTAGTGTTATGAATTGTAATATAAATGTGTTTTCAGGTGGTCTTAGATGACCCCTGTGAAAATGTCCTTTGACCCTCAAAGGAGTCCCAATCCACAGGTTGAGATCCATTGATCTAGAGAATTGAAAAGTTTGGTCAGACCATTGTAACTGACTGTATAGTTGCTATCCTCACTCATCCAGGAGGCCTTGGCTCTGGCTTCCTGGCCAGTCAGTCCAGCCTACTTGGTGAGTTCCAAGCCAGTGAAAGATCCCGTCTCAAAAAACACAGGGTGGGTGGTACCTGAAGAGTAACATCTGAGGTTGACCTCAGGCCTCTTTGTGCATGCACAAACATGTGCACAAACACATACATGTATACCCCCCCACATACACACAAGCATGCCCATGCTTACATACACATATATGCAAACATACTAAAGAAAGTAAGTACAAGAGATAAATTTCATAAACCGATCCCGGCCCACTCATGACACAAACAGTTATGGACAGTTATCAACCCAAGTGTTGCTTTTTTTTTTTT
>NC_034594.1:151114256-151135705 GCF_900095145.1 Mus pahari
GGCGCCGGATGACCAGAACCAGACACGGGTTCCTTCCCAGAAGCTGTGACTCTTCTCTAGTCCACCCTTTCCCCAGCAGAGCACTGGAACCAAGATCCCAAGTGTTGCTTTTACACACCAGATGTGTCCATGTCTTGACCATGAACCTGCTGATGAAGGGGCAGCTTGCAGTGGGGCGCTGCAAGACTTCTACTTAGCTGGGATTTTCTACTTCCTGTGCCTTTCTGTAGCTGACACTACCCGAGATCTCACCAGCAGCCTGGAAGGAAGTTGTCAGGGAAGAAATTGAGTTCAGCAAAATTTGGAAATACTACTTCTGAGGTGGCAATGATGAACCAAGAGGAAAATCCCAGAAATCTTATGTGTGTGTGGACCAGCTCAGATGCTGGGCCCAAGCTTCTCTTGCAACAGCACGGCGCAGCAAGGGCTTGCTTCTGCTGCCCTTGTGAGTGATGGAAGGCATGCTCTCCACCTCTGAAATGTCCTGAAGCCACTAATGCTCTAGGTGCAGGATTCACAGGATTTTTTTTGTGTGTGTGAGATAAATGATGGAGGTTTCAGCTGCTGAGATTGGGCTCATTTGTTACACAGCAGTAGGTAACTGATACATCATCCCACTCAGTGCTGCCTCTGTTCCTCTGCAAACAGACTCGTCTTGACATTGCCCAAGTCTTGAGGGCACCTAGCTCTGCCCAGACACTGAGAAACACCCTCACCCACACATTCTACTACTTCCCCTTTAAAGGGGTATCTTCTGCCTTGTTACAACAAGTAAGGAGAAGGCTTCACTTGCTCTGTGATCTGGCCATGCAAGTTATCATTTACATTTGAAATGTTCCCCCACTGGCTTGTGCATTTAATGACTTGGTTCCTAGCTGCTAACAATGTCTTGGGAGAATGTTTAGGAGTAAATGGATGACTGGGGGTGGCCTGATTTCTACTAGAGCATCCTCTGCTTCTGGATCATTGGGATGAATCAGCTGCCTTACATCCTGCCACCACAGGCAGAAGCCAGCCCACCACTGTGCCTCTCCATCATGGTGGAGATGCTACTATATACCCTGAACCAGAAGCCAAAGCAAATTCCTCCTTCTTAAGTTGCTTCCATCAAAGAAAATAGTGAATGCAACAGCTTTATCAAAACCAGGATCAAGTGGAGAGGGATGACTTAGGGGTATCTACCACCTGCAAGAAGCGCTGCCTTAGGTCCTCTTGGACACCCTGCTTCACTCCACCCTGGACCAGTCAGAGTTGTTGTTCCTCCTGCCTTCCCAGTTCACAGAGGCTGGAGCTGAGACACAGGGTAATAGAACAGCTTGCCTGGAGTCAGCTGGCTTGAGCGGGCTTTAAAAAACAGCACCCCATTAGCTGATCTGTTCCCATATAAAGGTGTTAGATAGACCCTAAGAGACAGCATTTGCTTTGCCCCTGGGGTTGATATTTCTTGGTCTCATAGATCACTGCCTGCACTTTATTAAAGTGTGTGTGTGTGTGTGTGTGTGTGTGTGTGTGTGTGTGTGTGTGTAGCCTGGAGGGGAGAATAGAAAGGATTCCTCATTGAGAGCATAACATAAGTGCATGTGTGCATGATCATACAAGGTAAGAATAAGGGCTGTGCAAAAAAACAAAAACAAACAAACAAACAAACAAGCCTTAATGTGCAGAGAGTATTTTGTAGAAAGTGATCACTTCTTTCACTCTGTACCAAATGGTTCTGTGTGTGTCCTGAGAGGGAAGTGATGGGGTCGCGTCGACGTCCTAGCTCTCTCGTCACAGGGACAATCGGTGAGGACACATATATGCATACATACATATGTACATGCACACATACATATATACATATACATACATACATGAAATAAGGAATACTGGGACTAGAAAGGTAACATATTTAGTCAAGTGCTTGCCACATAAGTATAAGGACCTGAGTTCAATCCTTAGAACTCACATTAAGGGAAAGAAAGAAAGAAAGAAAGAAAGAAAGAAAGAAAGAAAGAAAGAAAGAAAGAAAGAAAGAAAGAAAGACAGACAGACAGCAGGGAGAAAGGAAGGGAGAAGGGGGGAGGGAGGGAGGGAGGGAGAAAGTAAGAAAAGGTTGGGTGCTTGCGATCTCAGTGTTGGGGTCACAGAGACAAGTGGGTGCAGGGGCTTGTTATCTGGGTAACCCCATTTATTCAGAAATCTCCATGCCAATGAGAAAGCCTGTCTCCAAAACCAAGGTGCATGATGTCTCAAGAATGACCTCTGACCACCACATAGCTGTCCACATGTGCATGAGCACCAAACAGACAGACAGACAGACAGACAGACAGACAGACACACACACACACACACACTCACACACACACACAGGAAGAAAATACTGAGACCTCAGAAAAACTGCCTGCCATCTTTGTACCTGTCTCATCTCATTCAGGGACTAAATGAGATGCTTTGCTTGCAGCAGGCAGGATTAAGCTTTTCTATACAGAGAAGCTCCATCAATGATAGCAGAGCGCTCTCCTGCTGTGTGTGTGGCCAGAGGTTACACACACACACACACACACACACACACACACACACAGAGGCAATGGTAGGGTGCAGCTTGTCAGTTTTCCCTCAGTGTAGAAGGCTTCTTGAACAGTTTGCCACCTTCATTGTTTACAGTGGTCATCCAGGTACAGTACCAAACACTAGGACCTTTGTTCCCCTAGCAAGGACACCTCTAACTTCATTGGAATACCCAGCCTCTCGGGGTTGTGCCAACCTGACTCGTGCCCTTTCCTGCACACTCTTTGCTAGGGTGCTTGGAGGGTGGTGGCTGTAAAGGTCAAGCAAGGCTTTTGCTCATCTATAGATGAAGCAAAAGGAGGGTTAAGAGGACAAAGGGGTGGTGGGAAACTGGAGGGTCTCATACAGGACTCGAAGGCTGATGGGGGATGCTGTCCGTTATGACCGCAGCTAATGAGGGATGTTCATTATGACCCTATGCTATCCCTCACAATCAAGTTCACCAGTATCACCTGGAGCTTCTCTTTGTCTTAGGTTCCCAGAGACGGAGGCTCATTCCAGCACTGTCTCTTGATACCCCCTCACCTGTGAGAAAAACTGCCAGCAGCACAGGGGTCCGCTGGGTGGATGGACCCTTGAGGAGCACCCAGAGGAGCCTTGGGGAACCATTCGAGATTAAAGTCTATGAGATTGATGACGTGGAGCGCCTGCAGCGACGTCGAGGAGCTACGAGCAAGGTGAGGCCGCTTCCTCCTCAAGGGTCATAGTTCCCCCAGGTCCTGCCCTAAGGATAGAACTTCCAGAGGGCCTTCACAGGTTTCTGGGATGGGCAGTGGCTGGTGGCAGGACTCCGGTCTCAGCCACAGACTTTGGCAGATCCTGCATGTTCATTTCCTGTAACACCGTAAACGCTAGTGAGCCCGAGTCTGATGAGCTGAGGGGCTTTTCTGGCTCCTTGTTCTGAGGTTTCACACATGAGTGCAGACTGATACTTTGGGGAGCTGTAAGTCTTCTAGATTAGGACAGCCTACAGCAGTCTCCCTGGAGTTGGGTGTCTTGTCTGTTGAGGTCACCAGGATCCTATCATGCTTCTGGAAACCTGGGCTCCTGTCACCCGCCCCTCCCACAGTCCTTCTCTCTGGAGGTGACTGCAGGGATGAGTCAGAGCAGAAGGCCCTCTGCTTTTCTTCTCTCTACTGCCCACCTCTTCCTCTGTGAACAGGAGGTCATGTGCTTCAATGCCAAGCTGAAAATCCTAGAACATCGGCAGCAGAGAATCGCCGAAGTCCGAGCCAAGTACGAGTGGCTGATGAAGGAGCTGGAAGCGACCAAACAGTACCTGATGCTGGACCCCAACAAGTGGCTTCGTGAATGTAAGGCTCATTGGCACATGCCCATCTTTGCCAGCACTGCGGTCTCCAGTAACACAATCTAGGAGCCTAACCCAGGATGACAGCCACAGAGACGGCATGCATCCGAGGCATGCGTCCCGTGGGCTGGGGATGTCCTACAGAGTAGCAATCCTTCTATCTATCAGGCCAGGGCAACAGAAGGCTAGTAAGAATTCTTGTACAATGTGCTTTCACTCGAGGGTCTCAGTTGAGAGCACCTGAAAGCAAAACGTATTATCTTCCCTACACCTGGCAGAAGATCCTAAGCCATAGACTGGTGAGGTTTATCTAGCCTAAAACAGACCAGGACTATAGCTCTCTTGATGTGACTAGTATGTGCCACCCATGAACTGTTCCTGGGGACCCCGAAAATCCAATGACCAGCTCTTGGGTTAATTCCATTAAGCCAAGGGCCCAGGTGATGGTAATCACCAGGTAACTATTTGTAATGGTGCTGTTCTTTTTGAGAGACAGATTTGATTGTCCCTAATTTATTTGTTACTAGCTATCCCATTTACTTCAAAATAAGGCTTAACTCTGCTCCAGCTATTAACACCGATATGGGACCAATCCTGGAAGACTTTATGGGTAAAATACAACAGCAGCTTTACAAATACTCTCTCCACAACCTTCCTTCCCAGCTCTTCCCTCCAACCTCCTCTTGAAACGTTCTTCTTCTGCTAGTCACCCCCTCCTGGTGCTCCCTGCTGGTGAGGATGTGTGTTCCAAAGAGCTGGTTTTAAAACAGACTGGAAATGATACAGGCGAAGAAAGGCCAGGGTCTACCAGCTCCTGACTACGCTTACCAAGAGTAATAAACCTACCTTCACAGTGTCTCTTTCTTGGTAGCTGAGAAAGCAGAGAACCCTACTATTTGGGGCTTAATCTATGGCTCTGCTCAAGGTCCCACAGACATGATTTCAATACTGGCTTTCGCTGCGTGCTGGCTGTGTGACTTTGGGTAAGGTGTTTTCTGACTTTGGGTCTTGGTTTCCTTGCTATAAAAGAGAAGAGTGGTCATGCCCATCCGGTAGGGTGGTCCCAGGCTGCGGCGAAAGCTTATGCTGCATGGCCCAGAGGAGGAGTTTGGCATCTTGGAATACACGCAGTTATCCCAGAGTTCAGTCAACTAGATAGTCCGGCAGCGGATACTTCTTCAGTGCCTGTTTGCATGGTACAAGGTTAGTTCCTTGGTTGGAGATTTGGGCAAAGACGCAAACTCCCCCACCAACAGGATTTTCATCTCACGTAGAACGAGACCAACACGGGAATGAGGATGAGTCCAAGTCTGACTGACACCTAAGCTGCCCAATGCCTCTTCTACTCTGCTCTCTCCTTTGTCTTTCATGGACACCTGAGTCCATCCTAGCCCCTTAGATGGCTTCCTCATTTCCACCATCCTCTTAGAATTGTATTTTTCAAGAGAAGCTTATGCCCAAGACAGGCTTGAAAATGATCATCATTTTCCAAACTAAATTCCCCTCCCCTGGGATGCGAATGAGCTTACACATCCGTGCACATGTGCCTCGGATGCTTGGAGCGCACAATTGCTCTCTTCCTGCTTTGATACATGTCTGAGACAAACAACGGATAGAAGGTTACATGAAAGGGACAAATACAGATTTTTTTTTTAAAAGATAAATTTAAACTAGGAATCAGAAGGAAAAAAATCAAGGAGACTATGTGCTAACTCTCAGGACAGATGGGCAGTGGGCAATGCTAGAACAGCGATGGGCTGAGCTCCACCTCCAGTTTCAGTTTCCCCTCCTTTTGCCTCTCTACAGAGGAGCCTGTGAGAGTGTCTGGTGTGCTTGGGATAGGGCGAGGCTGTGGTTTCAATAGACTGAGCTGAGATGTAGAGGGGCCCTGGGTCTGTCTCTAGCCACAGTCCTTAGTAGCAATATAACCTTGAGCAAGGACTAGATGCATAGCTGCCCCTGTTATAAGAACTCTACTCCATGACAGACCCTCGTGTTTCTGTATCAGGTGTGGTTTTGCACATCTGTCTCATTTATGTTAGGTTCCTCTTATTGGCAACTCAAGGTGGATAGGAGAAGAATGGGGAGTGACCCTCCACTTCCTCCTCCTGTTTTGCTGTTCAGGAAATGATGCAGGCTGAGGTATATTTGCCCGGCTGGGAATTCAATGTGAGGCCCCTGCTAAGCTGCCCACTCCCATTAAGTGCTGTCCATTCCCTGCTGCTCTCCCCATTCAGACCTTTTATAACACCCCTAAAACTGAGGTCAGGCTCTGCCAAGCCATTATGGAGGCAAAGGGACCCCAGATCCCTGCCCCTCAAGAAAGGAACGTAAGACAGGATGGCCATATGACTCGATTAGTGTTTTGAGCTTAAAGGTTGTCTTAATTGTTAGTACATGTTTTTTAAGCATCATATGTATAGACACACACACACACACACACATACACACACACACACTGACCAGTGAGGTGAGCCTGGTGAAACTGGGTCAGGTGATGGTTTTGCTGGGCACCTCAGCTCTCAGGCAGAGGAGACAGGAAGACTGGGAGATTAAGGCTCACTTCAGTGTGTTGAGGGTTAGAGGCCAGCTTGTGTAACACGAGGCAAGATCAAGATCTTGAGGGGTAGAAACACATGGCACAGGGATGGGAAATAGGAACCTGCTTTTTCTAGGAAGGTGAGGTGTGCATGTCACTCATCACCCCTGAAAGGGAGATTCTTGCTGCCTTAGCATCCATGAGTTACTTGTCTCAAAATTCTGTGTTGGAGGCAACTAGGGTAGGCATTGGAAGGTTCTAGACCACCTCCCTGTTCCTTAGAATTGTCTCTGAATGTTAAGGAGCTAGAAACCACAAGGGGTTTCCCTTTCTCTGGCTGAGGGCCATGCAGGAGGGGATGCTTATGTGGCACAACTCAGGTGACCTTAGCCCAGAGGAGGTGGGGGAGGCAGCCCTTCTTACAGTTCACTCTCCCATCGCTAAGAGCTCCTTTCTCTTTCAGTTGACTTGGAACAGGTCCTGCAGCTGGATTCCCTGGAGTACCTGGAAGCACTGGAGGGTGTGACAGAGCGCCTGGAGAGCCGCGTCAACTTCTGCAAGGCCCATCTCATGATGATCACCTGCTTTGACATCACCTCCAGGCGCCGATAAGGACTGATGGGCTCCGAGCCATCAGGTCCTCTCTCCCCCAGGACTTCAGCAGGACACTGCCCTCCCAAGCCCTCTGTGCTGGCAACACCCAAGACAACAGGATGAGGATGAAGGTTGGTAGCAAGTCTGGAGTGAGCGTGGAGCGAAAGGCGATGTTTCCTTTGTTTGCTGTAGGAAAGAAAGGTACAGACACCAACATGTGGAAGGAGGAAATGATGGGAAGCCCCGTGGGACTGAGAAAGCACTTTGAGGAACCTTGAAGAACTCTGTACATAGAGGACCGCTAGCAAAGAGACTCACCTTGCGGCTGTGGGAAAGGGGAGGGTGACGTGAGATTACCATGGAGAATGAAACACCAACGAGATGACCCAGAATGATGGATCAAGTGCCTTGCAAATCTTTATGATTATCCAAACATTTGTGTTCGTACTTTCTTGTGTCCAGATGGTGCTAGTCAAGAAGAAATCAACAAAACAGAAAACTCAACCCAGTTTTTGAAATGTATTGACGGCTTGTTTTCTCTTGGTATTTTTCTCTTGTTTCTGATTTGCTGTTTGTTTCTAAGAAGTTGTGTTTGTAGTGATGTCTCCTAATCGGTATTGCAGCTGAATAAATGTTAACTGTCTTTCATGGCTCTTCTGGTAAGGCCACTCAGACCGTGGAAACGGCATTGGCATGAGCCGATGCATTTCCCAGGGAGGTTTGGAAGGACAGGTGATGGGAGAGGCCACCTTCCAAAGCAGCAGACCAGCTGGCAGACCCGGGGTTGGGCATGGAATGGGTACACAAGAGCTTTCGTGACAAGGAGAGATGTCTTTAAGGGGAAGAGAGACATGAACCCCTGTTTCCATTTGTTTCATGGGCTTGTGGCTCTCAACACAAGCTATGTTTCTTTCTAATCCAAAGACACTGGCTGGAAAGCTTGGATGACCCCAGCTGAGTCCCATCATTTCCTTGTTTACTGTGGCACCACCGATGCAGGGTGGGGCTGTCTGCATTTCGACTCTCTGGGCTAACACGGGCTTGGGGTTTTGTCCCTTTCTGCCACCCAGTGTCCTGTCCAGGAGCAAGAGGCAGCTCTCCCCTGTCCTAAAGCCTCAGTGGCTTGTCCCTGCCACCTTGGTATCCTGAGGAAGAGAGAGGAACCCCATCCCTAAATTCCAGACCCTGCGTACATAGGGAAGAGTAGAGATCTAGATCTTGCTCCCCCCCCCCAAAAAAAAAACCTGAGGACTTTATTCTCAAATTATCCCCCCTCCTTTCAGGGCTGTTGGATCATATTAGGGAGATAGGACTGAGGCATGGAATGGTCAGGCATTGTCTACAGGCCTCTGGCACAACTTTGCAGCATTGCAGGAGGACCAAGAATTCTCTCTCCCAGAGCCTCTGCCTGTGCAAACACAAGCTCAGGGGTTTGGAAAGAGAACTCTGCATCCTCAGCCTTTTTGTGGCCTATCTGGGCCAGCCCCACTAACCCACTCCTTGACCCCAGATGCTCCCTGAGGAGAAAGAACTTGGTGTTTCTGGATCAGCCCTTTGGCTGGACACCTGTATCCTAGCACAGCATGGTGCATGGTCAGCAGAGCTCACCACACGGGGGTCATGTGAGTGCCATGGCACCTGATCCTTGATGCAGAGCAGGGCACAGATGAGGCCATCGGCTTGACTGTTTTAGAGGTCAGCCTTGTGGACCAAAAGCTAGCCCCATGGGTCACTAGTCCTAAGAGTTGCACATTCCTAAGAGTTGACTCTTCTGCAAAAGGGTCCTAAGCTGCTGGTTGAATGGCCTAAGCTCTGGAATGGCCCCTTCCCCCTTCTGTGTATCTTACAGCTTTAACAAGTGTGACTCCTAGAGAAGCAGGGCCTTCTCAGATCGTCTCCAGCTCCTCCCCAGAGCCATTCTGCAGGAGTCCTGGGCTCAGGGCCCACCTCAACCTCGTAACACATGTGTGCATGGACCTGCTTAACAGCAGTGTTCTTGGAAGCTTCCACACCCATAGGGATGCCAGTGCTTCGAACATCTGTTTTGATTGCTGGTTTGAAATATACTTCTGTTTTGTTTTTTATGAAAGGCCTTGATTTGGGAAGATTTTTTTTTTTTTTAAAGCGAGCACGCCTGGGTTTCTTTTCCGTGTTCAAGAGCAAATTTATTTGATTAGCAATCCATGAGCTTGGCTTTGGTCCCTGCTGTCTTTTCCCTTAGCCCTGAGGTCATAAAGCCCCAGTGAATACTTTAACGGGCCACCAGCAAAGCCCAGTGCCTTTGCTGGAGTGAGGCTGGGCTGCCATCTGTAGAGAGCAGACTCAGTCAGCAGGTTCTCCTGGGAGAGCAACCCTCAGTTGCCTCCCGCTCAGATTTGCTTGCAGACCTTCCAAGCTTCTTTATGCTTCATCTAGGCCATGTTACCAGGGTTACTTGACCAGGCCAGGTTAGCGTCCCAGGAGGTCATATCCACATGACAGGGCATCCCACAGGACCCCACAGGTGGTGCAGGGATATGTTTGTGTGGAATAATGCACATCTCTTGTCCATTCTAATATCCTAACCCCCCCAAGTAAACTGTAAGCATCTTAGCTGATAAGCCTTGGAGAACTCTGGCATCCCATAATGCACCTATTCCCTGCCCTATCTCTGAGATGCCTATGGGAGTACAACTCTCTAGGTGCCAAGACATAGTCCAGGTGTCTGATGATGGTGCCAGTGTGAGGTAGCTCTGGGTTTGGCTTGAGGAACAAGCAAACAAATACTGAGGGACAAAGGGACTATCAAAGAACACACTTCTAATTCATCATCCATCCGTAGATGGCCCCAAAGTGTTTCCTTGAAATCAATATTTAGGTACCTATGCCTTACTTAAATTCTGTCCATCCCCTCCCCCCCACAACTGCAGCTGTTCATGGATTTTACAATCCTAATAAATCCATATAAAAGACACACAATCCAGATACTTCAATTATAAGCCGTGTGCCTAGATTGGGCAGATCTAGGGCCATACTAACTTATTCCCCAGCTATTAAGCCCCTTGATACTTGCTGTCTCTCCTGCCACCTGGTTTTGGTCCATGGCCACTTCCTGCTCCGGCCACCTGGTTCTGGTCCGTGGCCACTTCCTGCTCCGGCCACCTGGTTCTGGTCTGTGGCCACTTCTTTCTCCACCGTCTTCTTCCTCTCCCTTTCTCTGTCCAGACCTTCAACTCTCTCTTGAGCCTCCATCCCCATCTTCCCCTTCCACTGCCCAATCACAGGCTCTAGCCTTTTATTGACTAGTCAAACTGGAGAGAAGGTTCGCATGGCATGAGTTGAGTATGTGATGGTCTGGGCAACCACTTCTTGAGGGACCAGTGTTAGCATTAGAATACAAGCCGCATCAGGCCAACCCACTACATCTAGCCCTGCTTCAAAGAATCTAGTGTGAGGCAGAAGCATTTGCAGCCCAAGTAAAACTAAAATCTGAAACAGGGACATCATTCTCCAGGAAGGAAAACCTTAGTCCACCTCACCAGGGCCAGGGGATAGGTGCGGTTGCTCTGAGGGAGCTGGGGTTTGCCTTCAGTACCCACCTAAGAGCTGGATCTTTGATCTTATCCCTGAACCCCTCTGGAAACCTCGGGAAGCTGTCTCTAACTTTCATCTCAGCAGAGCTGAAACCCACAGCGCTCTCTTGTGGTTTCACCTTCAGTTGCTGTTCCCAACATGGGGAACATAAGATACAGTTTCAGAGATGGGTCCCCTGATGACACAGCAATGATTCAAGTAATGACCGCCCCCCAAGCAGGAAAATGGCTCCTGAGCTAGAGACTAGTGTAAGGAACACCACACAGCTCCGGGAAATGGGGCAAAGGGTGGGCAGCAGGAATGTTCATCCAGTGGGAAACAGGTCCCATTTGCCACGAATCAGCTTAAAGATGAAGGTCTAACATCCAGGGAGGAGCTCTGATGCTCTGTAGGGAGGTGCTTCCAAGGGACCTAACACTCAGGTTGTGCTTGCTGCAGGGAGTTCCATTCAAACTTTGAGCAAGAAAAGTATCTGCCCTATGGTTGTGGATCCCACATCCTTGAGGAACAGCCACCTTCTCTGGCCTTCGGAGTCTCATGCTCTTCATTCATGAGGATTCATTCATATGTCTTCCTCGCAGCTCTGTATTTCGAATCTACTGTCTGCCCTTGACTTCCCGGTAAAGAAGGTGAGGTTGGCAAGAGCCCACGATTTGCTCAGTGCAAACATGGCCTTTGCCGATCTGTAATTGAGCCCGAAGTGAATGTTTTTTGGGTTTCCTTATTCCACCAAGAATTCTAGTCTGTAAAAGAAATTACTAAAAATGAGTTCCTTCCAAAATCAAAAACAGATTTCCTGAATGTTGTTCTTTCCTTGGGACATATGCAAAAACATTTCCTCCATTTTAGGGTAGTTTATCTTTAAAACCAAAGCCAGGGCCCATTAGAAACATGTTGAAAATCCTGTGTTCTATGAGTTGATGCTGACTAAGCCATCCACTGTCATCATCCTTCTGCCTTCCTGCCACTGCCTAGATTTGGCCCCAATTTCCACATTGAAAGGGGTGCACTTAGTGCTAACACATGTGTGGCTCTGGGAGAGGCCGGCACAGCCCGCTGCTCTCCTCTGAGCCAAGTTAAACAGCTGAGGGCAAGTTTCACAGACATGCTTGGTAAATGGTTCTAATTTTTTTCAAGTGATAGAAAGACAGTGTTCTTGTACAGTATGTAGATCACCACTCTCCGGGACAGTATCAGTAAACTCTTTACAACATTACAAAGCTATCTGTAAAAATACATAAACTTTATTGTTTAGCCATCTTCCTGATGTGTCAGAGAATATATTTCTAAGTGACAAACTCTGAATTATTTCCATAAGAATAAAAGCAGGATTATAACCAAGGAAACTACCTTAAATCCAATGGATCCTCTCCCAAATAAGGGGGGAGGGAGTCTTGAAAACGTCCAAGAGTTAATTTGTCCATTCCTAAACAAACACATTCTACTTTGGGGTGGCCCTTTGCAAAACCTGAGGTAATGTCACAATGTTGGACATAGTGTGGCCCTGTGGGAGGGGCGAAGCTGAATAGTCTCCACACATAGTGATTACTGGTGTCGTGGGGAAGCAAGCACTCCCATCCCAGGATTTTATGTCCACTCAGAATGACCTTGCCCAAAGGGGTCTCCTGCATCCATTCCCCACACTGCCAGCCGCCTACACTGCCAGGCTTGACTTAAGGAGACATTATTGATTTGTTACCTCAGAATGCTGTCCTGTAACACTGCTTGTGTTCCTAGATCTATTTATGCACCGTGGTCAGGAACACCCTCCACACGTTCTGAGTTGAAGTGCGTGTGCTTACTCAGTCTGTGTTTTTGTCTTTTTTTTTTTTTCTTCTGTTTTTCTTACTTCAGCAAAGTCTATTAGCAGAGACATGGGCCAGGGAAGGGAGGATGGATACAGCCAGGGGTGAGATCTCATCCTCAAAGTGCAGAGCTTTGCTCTGAATCTCAGCGGTGCCTCTAGCAGGTAGCCAAAGGGACTGAGACAAAGCTCTTCCTTTCAAGTTGGCATGGCGATCAACTTGGAAATCAGGTTCCATGGGCCTTCGCCTTCCTAACAAAGGATCCAGCCTCCTCCAACTGGGTCTCCACTCAGCCCCCGTAGAAAAGTGCTGACAGTATTAAGTTCTACTCATCCTGAAGACCCCCCAGGAGGTCCTCGCCTTGGAGAGATGTAGCTATCTATTCTTGAGAAACCAAAGCACTTTAGTGAGTCTTACAACCCATAATACTTACAGTATTTGTCCTCTGAGAGGTGGAAGGGACTTGGGCTAGGTCTCACTTGAGAGGCAACTAGAGCTAGGAAGCTGAGCCACATCTGCACCACCACAGGCTATGAACCTCGGGTGGGTTGCTGCGTTTTGCTGGCCCCCTGTAGACAGTTGTGGGGAGGTCCTAACAGCTACCCCTCCTGGGATGGCAGAAAAGGAAGGGAATAGTATAACTGGTGGGGCATGCTTTGAAGAAATCAGAGGCTCTCTCCAGAGGGGAGGGAGGAGCATCTATAGATGAAGAAGTTGACATCTGTACTCACTGCCTGGCCAGGTTCACAGAAGAGTCTCACAGCAGAACTAGAACATGAGCCCAGCCACCTGGACTGTCCCTGTTAGAGCACCTTTCACCCAGAGTGTGTACATGAACACAGGCTGCTCCTCTGTGCCAGTGTGTGCACATATGTGGGTGTGTCCGTATGGGGGTGGGGGGTGCAGCACAGATGAAGGTAGAACAGAAACTCCGAGTCCTAATTCCTTTCTAACAGTCGACCCATCTGTGGCCTGGGACACACAACCAACTCTCCTGGACCTCAGATTTTCTAAGTCGTAAAACAAGGACATTGTGGTACAGGATCTTTGTGGTTCTTCCAGCTTTGGCTACGAGAGCCCCTAACGGGTGATGTATGTATGTATATATCAATATGCTTATCTGTAGAAACGGGCCCATTGGGAAATTGGAGACAAGGCCTGCCCGAGTGCATTGACTTGTAATAGAATCGGCAACTTCACAAGTCTGTAAGCCTTCATTTTAAAAGTCGATGGGATGGTGTCATTTACTGTCATTGTTTCAAATTTACTGTTGAACTGGGTAGAGGATTGGTGCTGTTTTAAAACCTAAGTTCTTAGCTCACAAGTGTTTGCTGTTACTTTTCAAAACACGAGTCATTTGTTCTCTAGTCAAACTTTTAACTCTTCTGCCTTGGGCAGGTCCCCAACAGCCTGTTTTGCAGGCTGGGTTTTGTGTATGGGCTTTTACATAACTATATAAACGTTAGCTGTTGGCTTGATCATGGTAAATATGAACAGATTGCCTGGAGAACATTCCAGAAAAGAATTGAATTCTATAGTTCTCATCAACTGGTGACATGAAACCATTAAGCTGTGTGCGATTCCCTGGTGTGAAGATATTGTTCACTGGCTAAGGTCTCTGACTTTGTGGCATATGAGGTATACAATGTTGTAAAAAAAAAAAAAGAAAAATCTGGTGTTTAAAAGAATCAAAGTATGGTGGCATTAAATGTTCACTTTTATCCTAACCAGAGTTGTGCTTCCTTCTCTGCCCAGGAGGTCTTTTTATACACAAGGGGAATGCCGTTCTAGGACTAAGACGTGTCACTGTACTAAAGTCATACCTTAGCATATGGGACTCCAGGTCCAGCGGGTCCTCTGGGGCTCACTTATCTAGACTCCCTATTGGTCTGTCCTGCAACAAGTCAGAGACTCAGGCAGGGATGGATGGAGGTAAGAGCTGTCACAGAATCCCAGGAATGGTCCCCTGCCCCCTGTTGCAGAGAGTCAGCTAGTGTGGTGTTAGAGTTCCCCTCGGTTCACACCAAATCAGGGGGCCTGTGGTGGTTGCACGTGGCTTGAGCCTGGAGACTGGGGTTCCTCATTACACTGGCACTTGTCTTCATTACTCTGGCACTTGTCTCAACTACAACTAGGCACATTGCAGAAGAAGGAGGAAAAAGATCAGGAATGTACAAACATCTCCTAGTGTAGCCTCTGCCCCCAAGGACAGCCTCTGTCTCTCCTCCAACACAGGCAGCAATGGGTACCATCAGCCATCAGGATGCACCAGTGTCTAGGGGACAGGTGGAGTGGCCACCAAACAAGCACATGCTCTTGCTTCTGCCCAGGAATGCACTGCATCCCTGTCGCTGCTCTGACAACCTTGCCACTCTGGTGGGCCCCTAAGACCCCTGGTTGTTCTTCTCAGATCTTAGACAAGACCTTCCTGAGCTTCCTGTGGGTCATTAAAGAAGAACCCATGTTTCCCGGGGGTTCAGCATGGCCTCTCATCTCAGTTTGCCTTCAGTTCACATCTGCCCACTGACAGGGCTTGGTGAGGAGAGTGGGTGTGGTCACCAGAAGCAAGTTGTCTTTGCCTTTCGTACTGTCTGTCACAGTCTCTAGATTGGCATCCACATTGTGTATGTGTGTGTGTGTGTGTGTGTGTGTGTTTGTGTGTAAAACTTTAATTTTTTTCAAAGCCCACTTTTAATGATGGTTTTTAAACACTTTAACCTCCCTTTTAGCCCACCACCTACAAGAGGTAGTGGAAAAGAAAGGATATGGAGGGAAGTGGACCTGTTTACCTGTTTAGAAATGGTTCTTTGGAGCAAATTCTATCTGTGTTCTCAGGAAATCAGCAGTTTAGTTCACAGGTTAGCAGCGGCAGCTCAGTTCCCTCACAAACACTTCACAGACACACCAGCAGTCCAGTTCGGTAGCTTCAGGATAGCAAATACAAATCAGCAGTGGTGGCAGGCACTGCCTAGCAGAGACAGCCAGGCCTCAGCCTCGGCGTGCGTCAGTAGGAGGGACCAGCAGGAATACCAAGAGGTTCTCTAGGCTGTGGCTCTCAGGAAAGCAAAGATCAGTGACGATGTGAGACCCACAAGCATTGCACAGAGGTCAACCTTAGATGGTGTTCATTTTTTTTGAGCCAGGATTTCTCTCTGGCCTGGAATCGCTGATTAGACTAGGCCCTCCAGCAAGCCTTGGGAATCTACCTGTCTTCACCTCCCCATTGCTTTTTTAAAGGATGGGTTGGTCCTGGGGGTCAGACTCAGATCTCCAGCTTGGGACCTCATCTGGGTCCCCACCAAGGAGACAGAAATGGTGGCACTGAGCGGGCAGGATTGTAAGGTTAATGTTTTGAATGTCTGGCATGTCAGCATGCTTTAGACCACCCCACCCTATGCATATGCAGCTTCGAATCAATATTCAGTGCAAGCCTGCCTGGGAGAGGCAAGAGGCGTGAGAGTCCCTTGGGTAGCCATTTCCCTGGCTGAGAAGCAAAAACAGTGCTAGGATTGTGGCAGCTCCGAGAAGGGATGCTTTGACTCCTGGCGCAGAGGAAGAGTCCTGCCTGAGAAGTTTGGCCTGGGTTGAGTCTTTAATGGTTACTCTCTGAGAAACTGCGGATTTATAAAGTTCCCCACCACCCCTGGGTTCCTGCGCTGTGTGCATTTCCCCTTCTAGAATCCTGGAATGCTAACTTAAGTGACACTCCTCATTCTCATTTGACCCCATCTCTCCCGGAGCCTGACCCGTGTTCGGGGATAGAGAGGACATCCCTTTATCCTAACCACCTGTCCCTTACCACCTATTCTCCATCGGGGTTACAGACTCGATGTGGGGTGCAGGATGGCTTTGTGAAACATTTGAAAAGGCAGTGTGTACGTCGGAGCCACACAGGAGCTGGAGAAGCCACAGCTTCAGAAACCTCAGGGCTTCCCATAACACAAAAAGGTCATTTATGCCAGTCCTGACCCCAGACAACTGTGCTCCTGGCCATGGGAAGAGCATCGGATTCTGTGGCAGCATGTCAGTTGTCAGTGCTGTGACACCTCACCTCCATCGATGGCCGTCTCGGGGTTGGGGATGATCTTCCGCTGTTATTTTCTTTATTTGTATGCTGCTGGAGGTGGAGGCTTAGATCTGATAAGCACCTCTTTGGTCACTGACGGGCATCCCAGCCTCTGGGCCATGGCCTGTCCCCGACTCCCGTACAAGTCTGTTTATTAAGTGCGGGGTCATTGTCTCCCTGCTCTGTACAGATGCATTCTATTGGCTGCGCTTCTCTGGGGACCCTTGACTAACACAGGACTTCCTTTTGCTGACAGTGGATCTGCTCTTTCTCTAGTAAAAAAAAATCCCCCGGGAGAGCCCAGAAAGGAAGGGGGGACAAAAGGAAAGCCCTCATTAGGACCCTCCACCTGCACAGCCACTGCATGGACCCTAATTACTGTACCTGAGTTGCTCTTCTGCTTGCAAAGGAGGGTGTCTCTAAGGTCCTTATTAAAACCCTCGAAGCTTCTTAAGAATGGCAAAGAGAAAACGCAGGGGCCTTGTTTGAGCTGACAGGTGCATAAATAGGTCCTGAGGACAGCTGATCCCCCGGTCATATCCTGCCTGGCCCAGCTTCAGCTGACCTGCACCTTTGAGGGAAGACCTATGAGGGGGGACTCTAGGGTGGAGGCTCTGACTTGCCCAGTCTTTGATCCTGAGCTCTGGCAGCAGGGAAGGGCTGGCTGGAGCTTAGTGTATGGAGAGTGGGTGGGAGGGAGGAAGGGGAGTGGGAGAGAGCTGTGTTCACAGCAGGAGTGGGGTATGCTTCAGTGAGTCACATGCTCTCTGCTCAAGGGTCAGCGATCCCTGTGGTGTGTCAGACAATGTTCCGGAAGTGAAGAATTAACAGAGAATAAGACAGTCACTTTCCAAACTCTTATTGGGCAGAAACTTTTTTTTTTTTCAGTTCCTGTCCCTGGCAAGGCACAGCAGTGATGACAAAGCCATCACTTCGTAAGGCCACCTTGGCTTCGTGGATGAACATCTGTTCTGAAAGCTGCCTCTCCTGAGGACTCCATCACCCCCTCAGCCATCCCTTGTAGTCATGTGGACTGTGTATTACCTGTCCCCCACTGGTCTGAGAGGACCTCAGAGGCAGGGTCATCCTTCAAAGACCCAGAGACCCATCTGGTGCCCACTGCTTATAGAATATGTATCCACTGATGACCTGCTCAGAGCCCCTTGGAGTCAATACTTGTGACTGAGAGGGAAGACCCAGGCTCCTTCTCCAAAGGCTTGAGCAGCCCATGGAAGAGAAGGCTGAATAAGAAGCAGCAAGGTCATGGGACTCAGCTTCCGGGGCTCAGGCAGGTATCCAGCAACACATAAGAGGGCATGGAGACGGGTCTGGGAGAAGGGCTGGAACAGAGGAGGGCATGGAGACAGGTCTAGGGGAAGGGCTTAAACAGAGGAGGGCATGGAGACGGGTCTGGGAGAAGGGCTGGAACAGAGGAGGGCATGGAGACAGGTCTGGGAGAAGGGCTGGAACAGAGGAGGGCNAGACGGGTCTGGGAGAAGGGCTGGAACAGAGGAGGGCATGGAGACAGGTCTGGGAGAAGGGCTGGAACAGAGGAGGGCATGGAGACGGGTCTGGGGGAAGGGCTGAAGCTTCCTAGGCATGTGGAGGAAGAGATAGGCCTGCAGGGACTGGAGGAAGCTACCAAAGGGTGAGAGACAGAGCCATAGTGTAGAGGAGAGCTGGAAAACTGGAGTTTCCATTAGACAGAAGAGGTTTTACCCTCAATCCTATGGTAGACAGGGTGGAGCACAGATGCTTGCCCAGCATCCACAGAGCCCTGAGTTTCATTTACAGCACCATCAGCCAGGCATGGTGCTATATGCCTGTGATCCCAGTGTCCCATAGGTGTAGGCAGGAAGAATTTCAAGATCATCTTTGGGTTCATAGTGAGTCCACATCCACCTTCAGCTACATGAGACCTTGTCTCAAGCAAATGAACAAATAAATCCCCTCAGACATAAACTTACAGATGGTTCAGCTGGAAGGAACTGAGACTCAATTCTTCGGAGCACAGAGGTGATTTCTCCAAGGTCGCTAGTGGTTGGCAGAGACTGGACCTCCTCCCTCCTGTATCCCGAGCCCCTTACTCCTCAGTACCTGTACATTCATTTCCTCCCAAAGAATTTGCATCAATTCCCTGTGCAGAGCCTAGGCCCTTTGGCTCATTTGGGGTCTTTGGCTGGCCAACAGGAAACCCCAAGGCACTTGAAGCAGCCCAGCAACTTATTCAAAAAGTTGAGGGGAAAGATGTCTTTTATTTGCAACTTTTCTATAATTTTGAGAATTTAAAAAATAATCCAAATAGATATGGTGGTCAGTATTAGTTTGTTTGCTTTTTAATTTTTTATTTTTTTTCACGGCCATCTGGGAAGAGGGGACTTCAGTTGAGAAAATGCCTCCATTAGACCGGCTTGTAGGCTTGGGGCATTTTCTTGATTGATGGCTGATGTGAGAGGAACCAGCTATAATGGTTTGTATATGCTTGGCCCAGGGAGTGGCACTATTAGGAGGTGTGGTCTTGTTGGAGTAGATGTGTCACTGTGGGTGTGGGCTTTAAGACCCTCGTTCTAGCTGCCTGAAAGTCAGTCTTCCACTAGCAGCCTTCAGATGAAGATGTAGAACTCTCAGCTCCTCCTGCACCATGCCTGTCTGGATGCTGCCATGTCCCTGCCTTGATGATAATGGACTGAACCTCTGAACCTGTAAGCCAGCCCTAATTAAATGTTGTCCTTTATAAGACTTACCTTGATCATGGTGTCCATTCACAGCAGTAAAACCCTAACAAAGAAAGACATCAGCTCACTGGAGGTGGTGATATCCATGGGCAGGTAGGTGGTTCTGGGGTGTGTAATAAGACAAGCTAAGCAGACCACAGAGAACAAGCCAGCATGAAGTGTCCCTCCATTGTCTTGGTCAGGGTTTCTATTCCTGCACAAACATCATGATCAAGAAGCAGTTGGGGAGGAAAGGGTTTATTCAGCTTACATTTCCCCATTGTTGTTCATCACTAAAGGAAGTCAGGACTGGAACTCAAGCAGGTCAGGAAGCAGGAGCTGATGCAGAGGCCATGGAGGGATGTTCCTTACTTACTGGCTTGCTTCCCCTGGCTTGCTCAGCCTGATTTCTTATAAAACCCAGGGCTCCCAGCCCAGGGATGGCACCACCCACAAGGGGTCCTCCCACCCTTGATCACTAGTTGAGAAAATGCAGCTGGATCTCATGGAGGCATTTCCTCAACTGAAGCTCCTTTCTCTGTGATAACTCCAGCCTGTGTCAAGTTGACACAAAACCAGCCAGTACACTCCATGGTCTCTGCTTTTGTGCTGCCTCCAGGTTCTCACCTTGAGTTCCTGCCTTGTCTTCCTTTCAATATGGACTATAAGGAGTAAACAGAAATAAACCTTTTCCTCCTCAATGTCTTTTTGGTCAGTGTGTTTTTCGCAGATACACAGACGTAAAGAACAGAGTCTAATATAGTTTATCGGGCTTTCATTCTTCAAACATGTAGCACAGAAGCTGATTTCCCTACAGTGTGGGGCTGGAAGTCCAGGACGAAGATGCTGGCCGGTCGGGGCCCCTGTCTCATGCTGCACTCACTGGCTGGCAGTGGCCACTTCCTTGTTGTCTTGTCACACTGTCCTTTCTCACAGCATTCAGTGTCTGTGTGTGGCAGGACATCATTGCTTAGAAGGATGCTCATCAGATTGGAGAGGGCCTATGCTATTGGTCCGGTTTGCATTTAATTAAACACTAAATGTCCCTTCTCCCAGCAAAGTAAATCTGGAAGTATCTATGATTAAGGCTTCAACAAATGAATTTGGAAGGGGGCAGCATTGAACCCAGTTCTTCATCTGCCTCTCCACCTGTCTCCCAGAAGTATCCCTCCCTTTTGGGGGTCTTCAGTGAAGACCCTCTATAAGAGAGAGTGGTGGTTTGAATGATAAACGTCCTTACAGACTATAGCATTTGAATGCCTGGCTCCCACTTGGTGACCCTGTTTGGGGAGGCTTCGGAAGTGAGGCTTGTCACTGGAGGTTCTGAGAGCTTGAAGATTTGTGCCATTTTGCATTTTCCCTGTTTCCTGCTTGTATTTTGGATGTGAGCAAGCTGCCAGCTGTTCTTGCTACCATGCCTGATGCCTGCTACCAGGCTTCCCCATTGTGTTGGAACCAGAAACCCAAAAATAAAACCTTCCTCCGTGAGTGGCCTTGGTCGTTGTACTGGCTGGCTTTGTGTGTCAACTTGACAAGCTAGAGCCATAAGAGAGGAAGGAGCCTCAGTTGAGGAAACACTTCCATGAGATCCAGCTGTAAGGCATTTTGTCAATTACTGGTCAGTGGAGGAGAGCCCACCCCATTATGGTTGGTGCCGTCTCTGGGCTAGTGGTTCTGGATCCTATAAGGAGACAGCTTGAGCTTTCGCACCAGCTCCTGCCTCTAGGATCCTGCCATGTTTGAGTTCCTGTCCTGACTTCCTTCGATAATGAACAGCAATATGGAGGTGTAAGCCAAATAAACCCTTTTCTCCCTAACTTGCTTTTTGGCTCATGGTGTTTCATCACAGCAATAGAAACCCTAACACAGTTACAATATTTAGCCCAGTAATAGAAATGAAACTAACACAGCTCCAACTCTCCTTTCCTGGGGGAGGATGGGAAACTCCCACCCATTATACATCCACCCTCAGTGCTGCTTTCTCCTTCTCACCCCAGGATGTGCATCGCCAGCTGCACAGCAAGCGTTGACTGCTCAGAAACACTGTATGCTTCCACGGTTCCTAGCACCTCATCTTGCATAGAAAAGATCTTAGAGGTACTTTTCGGTGGCTGGTGAATTCACCAGCCAGGGAACAGGGAGAACTCTTTGAGGCAAACCAGGGACTGACCAGATGGCTCAGTGGGCACTTGCTGCTAAGTCTGACAACCCGAGTCTGATCCCCAGAACCTACTCCTGCCGGATGTGCTGTGACCTTTTGGTTTGTTTGTTTATACACACACACACACACACACACACA
>NC_034594.1:151135720-151140036 GCF_900095145.1 Mus pahari
ACACACACACACACACACACACATACACACACACATGCATGCACACACATATATACAGAATAAATGTAACATGAATAAAAAATAAATTATTGGGGAAAAAGTAACATAAAAGAGAAAACCAAAGTGCCGGATGTTATTTAATTTTTAATGTTAATTAAAAAATGTGTTTTGCATGTATGTAGAAAATAAACCCACATTGAAGTCCCCTGACTGTGTGCAGACAATGCAAATTTTGTTAGTTTTCTTCTGCTTTCATTTCGTTTTGCTTTCTCAAATTTGCAATGTGCAACGTGCCAAAGTCAGTGCTCCTCAAACCAACCTAAGAATCCATGTGTGATGTGGTAGAGATCGTATAAGGAGGTCCCCCAAACCCAGGCGCATGGTGATTGTAACACACAGTAGGACGACTTCCAGCAGTTGGTTCTCTCATCCCACACATGATTTCCAGGGATGGAATTCAGGTCATCAGATTTATGTGGCAAGCAACTTTACCTACTGAGCCATCTCACAAGCTCAGACTCTACCTTCTTTAACGGTGCCTTCTGACCTGTAATACCATGTTGCCCTGCACAGATGCATTCAAATCCTGACATCTCTTAGAGAAGTATTTGCTGGGCAGACTTGCTATGTTCACAGATTTTTACCTGTTCATCACCCAGGCAGACTCCCCAACACACGTACCAGAGGCACTGGCTCCTGTGTTGACAAAGTAAACCACCCCCAACGCCTGCAGCACAAATAAAGCTATCAGAGTGACTGATCCTTAAGAAAAGTCATTCCGATTCACTGGTGGTGGGTCATGCTTCTTAACTCAGCCACAGGGAAATCCCAATTCAAGCAAAAATAATTCTGTCTTCATTATTCTGCAATCTGGTGGGTGTCTATGGTAATGCGAACATCCTTGTCTGAAAGGAGAAGACATTGCTCACGTCTTAATAACACACTCCTGTGTGTGTCTTCCTGAAATGCTACATTAGCAACTGCATTTCACTGTGCTAGAACTGGGCTCCGGGCCCCCTACTGATGCTCTTAAAGCCCATTATTAATGCGGACCCCTTCAGGGGTTGTAATTTGGGATTCAATTTGCCATAAAAATTGTCCTGAGTGTCACCTTTGTAATCGGAGATCATGTGACCCATGAAACACATTGAACTGAAAGATGGAAATGAATGGCAAATAGTACAAAGGCACTGCCCATTGCAGATGAAGTGAGCTCCAGTGTGTGTGAGATGGGGAGGGGAGATGCTGTCCCTACTCACTTTCCTTCAGCAGGACCCTGCAGGGCCTCGGAGCCCAGCCTTCCCAGGGAATATAAGAACACCCACCACAGTAGCTGAAAAACATCCCCTCCACTGGGATTTTAATTGCGAAACCTTTGTGTTGTCTGGGCTGGCCTTAAAATCCTAGGCTCAAGCAATCCTTCCAGCTCAGCCTCCCCAGTAGCCGGACTGTGGGCTCATGTGCCTGTCCAGCTCCTCAGGCACATGAGGTTACGGTGCTATTTATCTTTTGAACCAAAAACTCATGAATGTCCTAGAAAAACATTTTATACTAATTCTCAATTTTAAAAATCAGGTTAGATGCCAAGTCTAGTTCATTATTAGGGAAGTCAAATTCACAATAAATTCATTTTTTACAACTGTAAGAGTGGCTACAATAAAATAAATAGAACAAAACAAGACCCCAGAAAACAATCAGCCCTATGTGATAGGTGACATGTGTCTATAACGACAGCTAGTTAGGAAGTTGGGGCTACAGAGTTGGACTCCTGCTTCAAACGAAGCCAATATAACCAAGTGCTGGCAATGGTGTGTAGAAATGAGAACCCTGGTACATTGCTGGTATAGATCTAAAATAGTTCAACTGCTGTGCAAAGCAAAACGAAGATTCATCTAAAAAGTAAACATGGCTTGATCACATGACCCAGCTATCCTAGTTCTGAGTATTCGATCGAAAGACCTGGATGCAGAAACTTACCTGGGATACTCAGTGCTCACAGCAGTGCTTGCCGTACTGTTCAATGTCCACTGGCAGGTGAATGGACCTGGGAAAGGTGATGAATACATACAAGTGCTATTTTTTTAGCCTGGAAATGAACCCCTGACTTGTGATACAGCATGACTGAACCCCAGAGACATTGTGCTAAGTGAAAATAGGCAAACAGGGAAAGAGGAGTATCATCCAGATCCACTTCAGATGAAGTCTAGCATCTGCAGTGCACAGGAAAACCAAAGTGCAGCGGTGGCTACTTTAGTCCAGTGTGGGGGACATTTACTGTGTAGTGGGGTCAGGGTTTCACTTTGGAAAGATGGAACCATTTTGGGACAGGTGGAGATGTGGTGAGGAACAATGTAAATGATCTATTTAGGGAGTACTTTTTATTTATTCCTTGAAAGTTTCATACATAAATACAATTTATTTTAAGAATATCCTCCAATTCTCTCTTCCAACTCAGTACAGTCCAAACACATATCCCTCCCAACTTTATACCATTTATAATTACTATTGTTTTATTATTATTATTTTATCATTGTAGTGGCTATTCCTGGTTGTCAACTTGACTATATTTGAAATGAACTACAATCCAGAATTGGAAGGCTCACCAGTGAACCTAATCTGGAGACTGGGAGATAGAAGTTTCTGATCTGGATCTTGGTATGGAGATCTTGAGACACAGTGGTGATTGCCAAGTCCAAGGTCATCTGGGATTAAAGGTGTGATGGCACACACCTTTAATCTGGGCTACACCTTCTGCTGGGGACCATATAAGGACATTGGAAGAAGGGAGTCTGGCTCTCGCTCTTTCGCCTTCTTGCGGTGTGGGACTCAGCAACTGCTAGATCCTTGGACTTCCATTCACAGCTACTACTGAACCATTGTTGGGATTTGGACTGCAGACTGTAAGTCATCAATAAATTCCTTTACTATATAGAGACTATCTGCAAGTTCTGTGACTCTAGAGAACCCTGACTAATACAATCATCATCATCATGATCACCACCATCATGATCATCATCAACCCACTGAATCCAACTAGAGCTGCCCATATGCACATGGGAATGGGATCATGCGTTGGGGAATGTGCCACCTGACAAGAGACACACCCAAAGAAAACAGACTCTCCCTCCTCCAACAGTTATCAACTGCCAGTTACTCTTCAGCTGGGGTTGGGGCCTCCATAACTCCTTCCCCAGTCACACTAACATATTTAACTCCCTATGTTAAAGTACATTCTAGGAAACACAGCGAGCATAGAACACAGGAAGACCAAGGAGTTAACCCTAGAGGGCTGGAGAGATGGATCAATGGTTAAGAACATGCGTTGTTCTCACAGAGGACCGCACCAGGCAGTTCACAATCACCGATAACTCCAGCTCAAAGAATTCTAATGCCTTCTTTTTTGGCCTCTGTGGAACTTGCATGCATGTGGTTCACATACAGACAAGCACGCACATATACATAAATAAAAATAAATAACCTTCATAACCCAAAATTTAGTAACAGAAAGTAGCTACAGCTCCTAATCATGGAAGAACCATATGTATAAAGTAGTGCCACCAGGGTCAGGACCCTCCACATGGCATGGAGTGCCAGCTGCCTGTTTGTTTTCCTGTCCACTTACTCTTACAGTACTGGTCTTTCATCCATGATCACTTTCCCACATGAGATGGTGTATATTTTAGGGTAGGTATAGACTGCAGTGTTAAGGATGGAAGCCAGAGCTCTTGCATGCTAGGTGAGTACTTTATCACTGAGCTACACTTACTCTTAGCCCTGGCACATCCCCTTTCCCCAGGCTAGGGTTTGCTAGTAATAACTCCTCTGGAGTTAATGCTTTAAAGTGCTTTCATTCTACTATAATTGCCAAGAGATAGTTTTGCATGGTATCATAGTCCATGAACCAGTTCTTCATCATTGGAAAACTGTTCTTCCTTCTGACTCATAGTAATACAGATGAAAGTTAATCTATGAACCACCTGGCAACTATTAGAAAGCAGAATTCTTTTTCTCCTCTAATAAATCTCTAAGATTTTTTTTCATGTTTTCTCTAAATCATAATGATGTTTCTATAATGATTTTTTTTCTTTCTTGCTCATCATGCTTGGAGCTCACTAGACCCCCTGAATTTGTGGGCTAATGCTTCCATCAGAATGGAGGAATCTGCAACCTTGTTTTTCAAAGGCAGAATAGTTGTCTGCAGATGATGGTAGAGCTTTGCTCCAAAATCCCAAAGGTCTCTTCTGTGATTCACCTACAGGGGCCTGCCAGAGGCTCCAAACAGCATCTCTATCAGCCACAGACACCTCAAGTACCAT
>NC_034594.1:151140047-151171986 GCF_900095145.1 Mus pahari
ATTGATGACTGCAGTCCAATTCCCAACAATGGTTCAGTAGTAGCTGTGAATGGAAGTCCAAGGATCTAGCAGTTGCTGAGTCCCACACGGCAAGCAGGCAGAAGAGCGAGAGCCAGACTCCCTTCTTCCAATGTCCTTATATGGTCTNCAGCAGAAGGTGTAGCCCTGATTAAAGGTGTGTGCCAACACACCTTTAATCCCAGATGACCTTGAACTCGGAGATCTCCCTGTCTTAATCTTCTGGAATCAATAGCCACTGTTGTCTCAAGATCTCCATACCAAGATCCAGATCAGAAACTTCTATCTCCCAACCTCCAGATTAGGGTCACTGGTGAACCTTCCAATTCTGGATTATATATAGTTCATTCCAAATATAGTCAAGTTGACAACCAGGAACAGTCACTACAGTTGTTATTCAAATACAGGATGTCATTTAAAAATGTACACTTTTTAAATAAATTCTTTGAGGATTTCATGCCTGCATATGATGTATTTGACCATGATACATAACCCACTTCTCTGCTTAACTCCCCATAGATCCATCTCTGCTATGTCCCCACCTTCTTCCTACTTCAGGCCTCTCCCTCCCTCCCACTGAGTACAATTTGTGCTGTCCATGTGCTTAGATGTGCACCACCTGGAGCATGTTAGATCTACCAGGAGCCATTATTAAAGAAGGCTAGCTCTTTCTCCCTGTCCAGTGGACATTGTCAATAGTTCATCAGCTAGGAGCAGGTGCTCATGAGCCCCTCTCCTCTCACTTTAATGATATGAAGTTATTCTCTAGTTTCCAAAAAATCTTATAATTTACTTATTTCTAGTATATAAAACCCGAGTCTGCTTCGCCTGTCTGTTTTCTTGTCTCTTGTTTAAGTTGCTTTTGCTACTGAAATCCTGATTTCCATGGTAAGGCCATTTGGTAACCTTGAATGATGACTTCTGGGCTTTCTGAGGCCTGGGTGGTGGTAGGCTTGTATAAGGCTCTCTATCCATTTCCCCCAGAGCCCTGGGAAGCCTACTGCTTGGGGCAACTTTGAATCACTTTGACGCATGAAGTCCCTTACTCAACCCAGCTCATCCAGCCTGGCCCTTAGGTGCTAGCAGCTCAGGTGTCCTTTGCCACCCCCGACATTCATTCATCATTTAGCACATTTGTTACAGAACAGCCATTCCTCCTCACAGTAAATGCTCAGCTGTGTGGGGTCTGAGTGCAATGGGAACAGGATCTTCTCTAGTCTGACCATCTGACCATCTCGGGGAGTTCAAGAACCAGAGACACTGGACCTTTCCCAGGAAAACTTCTGATGTCTGAGTTTGTGGCACTGACAAATGCCTTTGGGGACAGTTTGGCAGTCACCCATCTATCTAGTCTCTCCTCTTCATATCAGCCTAGATTTTCCTCCCCTGCCCTTAAGTCCCTCCAATGTTTCAAAAATTACCTGTCTACCCTGTCATTGATTTGATGGGAGGCTCTGCTGCAGGACCACTTGTTCTACAACTACAACAGGAAGCCATGAAGTACCGAGCAGGTTTAATGAATTCTAAACAGAGAGACACGGGGAAAGATAGATGTAGAAGCTAGGGCCTAGTACAAGAAAAGGAGGACATTCGATAGAAAAATACGTAGCTAGGAAAAAGAAATCAAGGTTCTCTCACATCTTTAATATCCCCAGAGAGATAATATACTGAGCTCAGATGAATAGGGCAATATTTTTTAAAACAAATAAATTTCAGTGTTTTTTTTTCCTTTCCTTTTTATCCTTCAGTAACTAAAGGATCAACAAGAACTCTTGTAAATTCACAGTAAGAGCAGTGGAATTAAAAGAGACCTATAAAACGTGACAGTAAAACGGGAGACAGTTTACCCGCAAGTTAAGCAAAAACACAGACATGAAGAACAGCTGAGAACCAGAGCTGCACCTTACAGTTTTTACTCTACATTTACTTGAAAAGAAAATAATTATTTTAAAAATTATTTTATCTGTGTAAGCATTTGCCTGTATGTTACGTCTGTGCACCATGTGAGTGCCTGGTACCCTCGATGGTCAGAAGAGGGCATCATATCTCCTGGAACTGGAGTTGCAGATGATTGTGAGCTGCCCTTCTAAGTGCTGGGGATATTGAACTTGGGTCCTCTGAAAGAGCAGCCAGTGCTCTTAACTGCTGAAGTATCTCTCCCGCCCCTACACTGACTGTTAACATTTGTTTTCACTTGGCATAGAAAGAAGCAGGCTTCACTGTGGTATTTTTGTATGTCCTTAGTTTATACGTGTGTGTGTGTGTGTGTGTGTGTGTGTGTAGTGGGTTTCACTGTGGTATATTTGTATGTACTTTATACATATGTGGGTGAATCCCCCTCTCTCCTTTTCACTTTCATGTCACATATATGCTATTAGCCTCTCTCTGCAGTTCCTCAAACCTCCATTTCTCCCTCTCATATACTACAGCGACATCCTTGTATGCATGTACTCGTGTGTACACACACACACACACACACACACACACACACACACACACACACGGCCCTGAGAAAGGCTGAGGTCTGGGACTGGGAAGCTGGTCCCTCTGGAATAGCAGGTTAGGTCCATAGGCTGGGGCATGCTTTCTATGCCAATTGAAAACAAATTTTAATAGTAAATGTAGGGGCAGGAGAGATGCTTCAGCTGTTAAGAGCACTGGCTGCTCTTTCAGAGGAGCCAAGTTTGATTCCCAGCATATAACATTCGGACAGGGGTTTGTAGCTCAGGGCCAGGAGGACTAGATCCAGGGTAGCAATAGAGAGCCATTCTGATTCTGAGCAGAGGAGTTTCACGAGGGCATGATGAAGGGAGGCACCTCTGCCGCTCTGTGGGAGGAGGGCGGGAGGACTGCAGGAGAGAGGGATGAGGCATTCCCAGCAGCTGAGGGATGATGCTGGAGCCTGTGAAATTTCTGGGAATGGATGAGAGATTTAAAAGGTACTTCAGAGGCTGCATAGATGTGTTCCTTAGGTAGAGGAGAAGGGACATTTGGAGGCTGAACGGAAGGGCAATGGTGGATCTGAGATGACCACAGAGGACGAGAACTGGCTGCTATGGATTAGTGGTGAACATGCCGAGAGCATCCTCACCGTCATGTTTACAAAGCCCCAGTGTTCAGGAGGCTTCTGGCTTGGATTCGGGGTGCTGCTTCTTCTTCCATCAGCTCAATCTCCTGTAGACCTCAGAGGAAAGGGGCTCCCTCCTGTGACTGCTCGCCATGAAGATTTCAAGGTACTTCACAGACAATGCCCAGAGACCTCTCCCTGATGAACCCTGGTGGGCTCCGCTATGGGAGCCTTGCCTCCACTCCTGACTGGCTGGACTAGGAGGGGATTTTCAGGACATCTGGCTCCTGTCTGGAATTTCCCTTCCTTCCTGCAGCCAAGTCTAACTGGGGGCCTGTGGTTTGCAGCCGTCTGGGTCTTGCTTAGTGGAAGTCAGGTCTGGGTAACCACCATGAGTGGATTCCCAAGTAGCTTCCTCCTCACACTCTTGGCATTCATGTGGCACGGCTATAAATTATGCCTGGGATGTTCATTTTCAGTTAGAATGTGTTCTCATCCCAGAGGAGCGGCTAATGGCGTCAAGTTACTGACGTGAGAAAAGCCTGCCGCTACAATGACCATGGATTAATGGGAAGGCCTCATAGAGGCTGGGGCCGCAATCAATCCTCAGCCACTGGCGACACAGATTTTAAATTGTGTTCTCTGACCGTTTCCCTCTTTGCCAAAATTATTTTGCAAATTTTATTGGGTAAATGTTTACCTTCGCTTAAATGTTTGCTTTGTATTAAAACTGGGTTCACGCAGGATGCCTTCATCCTCACATACGCTGGCAGAGAGGGATTTCAAAGCCCATCGGATTTTCTCTAGGAGGCATGAAGACAAATCTCTTAATCCAGGATTATCAGTGACTGATAAATTTCATTCAGAAAGCTGGCGAGCACAGCATCCTATCTACAAGCTCTGCCCATGGGCCATGGAAGTTACTCCCTGACTTTCTCTTGGGGCCTTTCATTTCCCCAGTGAATTAAAGGGGGGCAAACTATACAGCTCTCTCTTGATCCCCATCTCTTGGTTCCATCCCCCACCCCCATCTTTCTAGAATGTAGGAAGTTTGTTTTTCATTTGATGAGAACGCCAGAGAATTTACCGATGGGCCCCGAAGTGTTCTAAGAATCTGGATTGGAATGGCAAATTATTCTGGTCTATTTCTGAAGTACGGAGTGTATATTTCATTGTACTTGTTAAGTGTTCCATAACATAAAGATAGTTTCAGGACTGCTGTGGTGAAGGGCCCGGACTGCACCATTCCCCACTCCTGTGGCTATTCCCCTGCAGAGGGACTGTAGCTGTTTCTACAAAGATGGGAACACATATCCATGCCTTGGGGTTGGCATTGACCTATGGGACTAAAGTCAATGTGATAGAAGCAGGCTTGAAAAGCACTGGTTGGCTGGGAGTTGACTGACTTACTGATCCTGGAACTCTCCAGGCCTGTGGACATTGCTGGTTAGCCAATTTAAGGTGCCGTATCACCTAGTCACTCTGATTCTGCAAGTGACCTACCAATAACAGAAACGATTCACAACCAATCAGCCCCGGGACAAACCAGGAATGTCCAGCTCAAAGTGCTGACCTACAGCAGTATGAGCTAAACCAAGTTATGTTCTGGGGCTGTTTGTTATACAGCATAAGCTAACAAATGCAAGTTCTCTCAGTATACATTTGGGAGGTCATGCAAGTTTTATTTGGCCTTTGTGTGCACATTTCCTGAAAACATCAGAATCATTTAATACATATCTGATGAATTGGATATAACTGGCCTCTCAAAAGGCTGAAGTCAAGGTCCTCTCAGAGTTACTTAGCAAATCTGGGGCGGGGTTCTAGTGCACCTGACGTCAGACTTCTTTCCTCACTCGTGAAAAGGCCTTCAGATGCCCACTATATGCTACTGTGGCTAGCAGAGACAGCACTGCCTTAGGGATGTGCTGGCTGCATGACAGCTGGGGCATGAGCAGGAGCAACCTTAGGAAACGGCCCTGGAGCTCAGGACACCCTAAACATGTCATCGTTTCCATGGCACCAGATGTTGGTCAGGTGGGTCCCAGTTTCCTGCTGTCAGCTTTCTTTGCTCTAACTTAAGGTCTACCCCTTCAGGCTCTGACAACCATGTGTCATTTTGACAGTGTCTTCTGCCTCCCTCCCTCGGAGGGCCACTATTATGGGTTCTGCCTTCACGCCCTGCACCTGTATCCCTGTAACAGAAGGAGTGGATGGGGGCCTACTATCTAAGAACCATTTCATCTGCAGCAGCCCCACCGGCCTGGTTTACTACCAGAATCTCACCGGAACAGGAAGGACCACACTGCTTCCAGGACCAGTGAGCCATACAAGGCTCAACTTATTTTTTTGGACAAGGGAAACATTTTTGTTATTTTTCTAAAGCAGAAAGATAGAGAAGCAGGCCAAGGGGTTGGGGAAATGGAAAAGACAACAAAAGCAGAGGAAGCCAGGCTAAGGTGAATGAAAACGAGAACACAGTTTACTACAGGGCAATAGAGCTCTGTGCTCCGCCCACCAGCACACCAAAGCACAGACTCAAGCAATTACAGAAGAAAAGGGGTTAAGAAGATTTTAACACACACAAAGAATTACAAAGCACAGCAAAGATTTATACAAAGAGTTAACTTCAGTATCTTGTCCTTTTTGTGTGAGCCTTACAGTGTTTTCCCAGTGATGTCGGAAATGGCCTAGACCTAGGATTTGAGATGATGGTTCCTGTGTTGGAGAGGCATTCAGGAGGAAATAACACGTAGTTATTCATTGCAGAGGAGTAAAGGCAATGTTTCAGAATTCTGCTTCTTCAGAACAGACTCAGGACAGACAAAATCATCCCGAGCAAAGCCAGTGAGGCCAGAGGCAGCATGGCACCTGATTGCAAGGCATACTGCAGAGCCGTGCCAGCAGAAACGGCATGGCCATAGATCAAGGGACCCGTGGGACCGAACGGAGAGCCCAAAAGTACGCCCGCAAGCATAGAACCAGCTCCTCCTTGACAAAGGTGCCCAAACCACAAAGGCTGTGTGGCTCCCTCTTCAACAAAGTGTGCAGGCAAGGCAGACAGCCACAGGCAAGACGGAAACTGAACCTTTTCACGATGGAGGGATCTCAGCTCATGATGGACCAAAGACCAAATGCAAGATCAAGCTGGGAACATGCATGGGAACACGTCAGTAAGGGCAATGGAGTATCGTAGAAGCTGGAATAAGTAATGGCTTTATGTGATTATAGAAGCGAAGGGATCAGAACCGAAGACGGACAATTACACTGAAGTTCTCTGTACAGCACACAAAAGAGCAGAGGAAAAGACAATCTACAGAACTAGAGAACTGTCTGCCAACCACCCTCCCAGTGAAGGAGTCATATCCACAATACATAGTATATTTATAACAGGTAAGGAATTAAAAAAGCAAGAATCTGATTACAAAGTGAACAACTGTTCCGAGCAGTCACAAATACACGAGGCACAATCAATACCATTGGTCATCAGGGAAATCGAAACTATGATGAAATATCATGTACGCCAGTTAAAATGTGATTAAAGCTAACAGCAAAGCAAGAAAAAAAACCTATAACAAATGCTGACGTGAACATGGAGAACAGGAACTCTCATATGCTATTGATGGGAACCTAAAGCCAAAGAGAGTATGGAGGAGGTTCATCTAAGAAGTTAAAAGAGTACCACCACGGGACCCAGCCATCCCACTTCTAGGTGTATGTCAAAGGGAAATTAAACCCAAACATACTTGCTTGACATGTCTACTGTGAAGCCATTCATAATCGCCAAGGCTACAGTTACCACAGGTGCTTGCCAATATGTACCAAGTACATACAAATAATGGGCTATTACTCAGCCATAAAGAAGAGTGAACCTCTGTCAGCTGCGGCAGAGTGGAAAGAACTGGAGGAAATTATACAAAGGGAAATAAGGCGGAGACAGAGACAAGTACTGTGCTTTCCCCCTCCTGTGTAAGAGTCAGGAGGGAGTTGGGGTGGGGTGTGAGAAACGGTGAACCATGGAGGCAGGAAAATAAACGAAGGCCAGAGTTCCTCAGTGACAAGTGGGCGCCATGTGTGTATATTCAGATATAGAAATATCACAGTGAACCACGTTAATAAGTACAATTAAGACATCTCAGCTAAGATAAAAGTACAACAATAAAAAAAATCTTGATATACACTTGTGTTTAAAAGTATATGTGAAAATGATTACTTTTATCCATTTACTTCTATATATACACATAGAGGAAACTTGAACATATTCTACCCTATTTTTGTTCTGTTTCTGGAACAGGATCTCTCTACAAGGCTATGCCTGTCTTGTAACTCACTGTGTAGACCAGGCTGGCCTCGAACTCATGGAGATCCACTTGCCTCTGCCTCTCGAGTGCTGCCTGGAATTTCATTGTTCTTTTGGAAAGTTCCTGTTTCCAATGTTGACATCTTAACCATCAAAACCACCCAAGAATGGGCAAAGCCAAGTTGCCAGTGTCATTTTGGACTCGTCTTTTGTATTTATTGTAATGGTTCTGCTCTATCACGAGTAAGACTTCTCACGACATGCCACATAAACACATTTACCCACATAAACACATTGGCAATTTCTCCAGGAGGTCCACACAGCAAATACCACAGAGCGTGTGACCTCAGTAAGGCGTTTGATGGAGGGTGCGCCACCTTCCCCGTCCTTCTGGGGGTCCTTAGGAGGCTCGTATGTTGGCATCACATTCTTCCATGAGAAGAATCAAATCTTCAATCAGGCTGTGTTCTCGGCCGTGGGTCACTTTCATAATGTCAAAGGCCTAAGGAGAAAGGACAGGTAACTGATTAATACCTCAAAACAGACAGGTCCCTCTCTGGCTTCTCATGGTTTCCAGAAGACTAGGAGTCCTGTGGCCCACAGGCGAGAAACCAGTCTTTAAGGAGTAGGCAGTGCTGTGGTTGACAAAGCCAGAATACAGGTGGCATGTGTGCTACCAGGGTGTTTAGAAGGCAGACTCCATACTGGGCATCCTGGGGCGGACAAGATCTTCAGTGACTATACTGATACACAGGGTTAGGTGGCTAGTGGAGGGTTTTAGTCATTCTCACAAAGGCCATTATGTCGAGCAAAAGAAATGGTGTGTTGCTTCCCCCACAACAGGCTTTAAACCTTTTGATTTTGTGTTGGGGGATGGGGGGCTATGCCTGTGTCGAGGTGTGCTTATGGGGGTCAGAAGACAAATGAGGGAGCCAGTTCTCTCCCACCCTGTGGGTTCCAGAGATAGACCACAGGCTGCCATTTTGGTGGCAAGCTCTCTCACACGCTGTGCTGTCTCGCTAGCCCATGGTAATTCTTTTTCTTGCATCTTACTCTCACCTCCAGGTTCTTAATGACTATATACAACACATGTGTATATATAGATTGGTTTTCCGAGACAGGGTTTCTCTGTATAGCCCTGGCTGTCCTGGAACTCACTTTGTAGACCAGGCTGGCCTCGAACTCAGAAATCTGCCTGCCTCTGCCTCTCAAGTGCTGGGATTAAAGGCGTGTGTCACCATGCCCAGCTTAACACACGTATATTTAACATTCTCTTCCAGGGATATGCTAGCATGGTGTTGACATTTTGACAGTCCCTTCCTCTGGCTTCCATGCTCAGCCTGTTACTAAGTCTTGACATTCAACCTCTAGAACTTTAAAAAAAAAAAATGGACAGAGCTTGTGAATCCTCCAGGATGAGAGCAGAGCAGAAATAAAGTCAGCAACCTAGAGGCAAGAAGTCTCTGCCTGGGTCACTAGCATTTGCTCCTGGGACAGCAGCTTCCAAGCCCTGAGGAAGTCCTAGCCAGATACAGAGGCCACATGTGGGCAGCTGTGGGTGACTAACTCCCAACAAGGCTTTAGATGACCCCAGAATCCAGGCAGAAGCCAGCCAGGCACTGTGGAAAAGCTGGAGACCCATTCCTGCTGTCTTAGGATTTTACTTCTGCAAACAGACACCATGACCAAGGCAACTCTTATACGGACAACATTTAATTGGGGCTGGCTTTCATGTTCAGAGGTTCAGTCCATTATCATCAAGGCAGGAACATGACAGCATCCAGGCAGGCATGGCACAGAAGGAGCTAAGAGTTCTACATCTTGTTCTGAAAGGAACTAGCAGAAGGCTGGCTTGCAGGCTGCTAGGACAAAGGTCTTAAAGCTCACATCCACAGTGACACACCTACTCTAACAAGGTCACACCTCCTAATAGCTCCACTCCCTGGGCCAAGCATATACAAACTGCCACACCTGCTGTGTTCAGTTCCAATTCCTGGCCCAGAACTGTGAACATAATCTTATTGTTCTCCACTCTCCTGAGTCGTTGGATGGTTTGCCACACATAGATGTGTGGCCCGAGCAGCAGCACCATGCACTGTTCAATGGGAGGCAGGATGTGAAGAGGGGAGGGAATCCAAAGCTACTGTATCCAGTGTGAGTGTGCTCTAAAGACCCTTTACAGTGTGGTGCTGATGGCTGTGAAGCACCAGGCAATGGGCTCCAGGACAACCTGATACCTCCACACCCCACTGAGGACAGGGACAGTAACTCCCAGAAATCACAGCCATTGTCTACTACTTGGTGCTAATCTAAGGTCAGCATGATTCACCCTTTACAGGTGTGGACAGCTCTGCCATGTCTGTGGATATTATTTCATAAACCACTCTTGAAGAGACACAGATATTTCAGTCTATGGGTTCGCTCCTGGTGCTATTATTGTTGTGCGTGTGTTTCTTTTACTTGTACTCTGCTAAGCATTTGTTGGGATAAACCCTTCTGGCTGCAGAGATTTTGGAGCTGGAAAGCACTGAGTGGTCTCACAGTGAGGCCCCTTTCTCTGTCCACGCTACGTTCAAGTCAGACACCCTCTCCTCCACAGAGAGGAAGACTGAAGGCAGGGCGAGAAAGCTTTAGACTGGTAGCTGCTGTCAGCCTGTGCTCCTGGCTTCTCCTCGGGTTTCTGTAAAGGTGTTCTCTGTCTGTCTGTCTGACGACAGAAGATGTGGCTACAGTTAGATGTTAGGAGAAAAAGAAAATTGAAAGTAGTCTGTCTACTGTCTGTTTGCTTGCCTGCTGCCTGCTGCCTATCTCTGTCTCTCCCTCAACCTGTGTGTGTGTGTGTGTGTGTGTGTGTGTGTGTGTTTGTGTGTGGTGGGGAGGCAGGAGACAGGGTTACAGATCAATGTTTGGAGAAAATAAAAGGACATTTGAAAATATCTCTGGACTAACACTGGCAGTCAGGCCCACAGGAGGGACGCAGGTACTTGTTTCTTGTTCATCTGCACGGGTCTGTCCTGCAGTTACTGCACACATATCCCAGGGCAGGGCTTGCTGGAATAGAGGGGAAGAGCAGGAGCTGCCCCACCTTGCAGGCAGCCAAGCTCTGGGAGAAGATTAGAAAGCAACATCTGGCCTCATGTTTTATTCTCTTTTCCCTGCTCTGCCCTGGGCCTTCTGCTGCGCTGGACATGCTGGGGTCTGAGACAGGGACCCGTATGATGGTTGTCACTACAGAGGATTCTGGATCAGAAAGAACCTTCATGGCAAATTCTCCTACTTGAAAGCCACTGTGGCTGTCTGGTCCCCTTCTACTTACCTGGGGCTGGTTGTGCTTGTGATTAGCAGGGGGTAAATGTTCTCTGCTAGAGCCCCTGCATCCCGCCTTGAGAAAGGGCTCAGCTGCCACAGCGCCCTCTGCTGGCTTGTTCTCACAGCTCCTAAGCAGGGAAGCTTTGCCTGCTGGCTGTGTTTCAGGGGTTCTCCACCTGGAGAGGGACCTGGGCCTCTCTGTAACTTGACCCACAGCCTAATGACAATGCCTGCTTCTTGTCACCCTGGCAGTGGAAGGTTGATCTGTGTTTTCCCAAGCATGTGTGTAGAAATAAGAGCTTAGTTATAATTAGTAAACAAGATTCTCTCTGAGTGATAGTCATATACAGAAGAGAAACTGAGAATAAGAAGAAAAAGATGGATAAGTTTGCCAGCGACTTCCATGTGTCTGAAGGCGTCAGTGATTTGACATGAACGGGCAGGCCTGGTGATGGAGGACGAGATCTGGTTGTGGAATGGGGCACCACTTGTGTCTGTCATGGTCCTGGGGCAAATATGTGCCTGGGATGGAAGGGAGCCCTGAATGGGCTCAGGTCACCCCGTTAGCTCAGCTGAAGGTGAGGACTGCCTCCTTTCACCTCGCCCCCTGCCCCCAAATGAAGGTGCAGTAAATCTTGGGCAAGCCAGAGCAATGGCAGCTGGGAGCTGAGGCTCTCTGCCTTCAGCACCTCCCAAATGCCGCACATGTACACGTCAGAGGGGACAATTCCAGTTTAATTTCCTGTAGTGGAGTATAAAACAGATTAAGGAAATTTAAACTGGAGCAGGCTTGGTTTGGGAAAAGCTTCTCTCTTGCCATTAAATTTTATTTTTTAATGGTAGCATTTAAAAGGAGCCTGCATGCAGTCTCGCACGGAGGACTCATTTGAAGCTTCCAGCGGGATGCGCTACACCCCCATACGGATTCCGAATGTTACACTGGAAATGGCAATGTAGACAGTCGGCCGCATGAGAGAAATAAAGAAAAGGCTCCCACGACACATTTCCATCTCTTCACATCTTTTTTTTTTAAAAAACGTAATTTTAGAATTGTGACCATGTATTAAATAGAATGAATGAGATCAAATTATGATTTAAAGCTGGAAACAATGTGGCTTTCTTATTAATTTTTAATATAAATATATTAAGTTTATCAAGGATCTCATATGCTTTCTACTGTGAGCCTGGGGAGTACAATAAATGACTTCCCTGAGCATGATTTGAATATGGATATAAAAATCAGAAGGAGAAGAAACACATGCTAAGAGCCCGTGTATCGGGTCACCACAGCGGGACACGGATGAGAGTTTCCTCCTTCTGTCCATCCCAAGATGAAAGCCCTGTGTGGGCTAGGGGAGGTGGACGTGGCATTCAGTAGGGGACATCAAGCAAATCTGTGCCCACAGGCCGCTCCAGAGCCACTGACTGCGGCAGGCAGCAGGACACACCAACGTCTCTGAGGCCCCATGTGAGCTCAGAAGCATCCCTGCAGACCCCACACCACTCTACACCATCCAAGACCCACTCTAAGCGTCAGGTATGCTCCAGGGCTATGCTCCAGGGAGGCTAAATATCCTTGGAGGGATCACCTGCTCACTCATGTACGCTACACTGACAGGCAGCTCCAGGGTCTAGGTCGGGGGCCCTTGCTGTGGGAGGGGCTCTGGCCTTGTCAGAGAGCTTGTGCCTATGAAGTCATCACAGAGGAAGCAGAGTGTTGGGGTGCCCACAGGAGGGGGGTCCAGACGTGGTCAGTGGCAGAAACCAGGCCAGAAAGAGCTGCTGTGTTGGGGATGGAGTGACGGTCCTGGGGTTAAGAGCGCTGAGCTATTATTCTTGCAGAAGACACCAGTGCAGTTCCCAGCACCCATAAATCAGCCCACAACTCCCTGTAACTTCAGTTTCAGGAGATTTAGTGCCTTTCTCTTACCCTCCATGGGCACTGCACACATATGGTTCACACACATACATTCAGGCAAAATGCACGCACATTATTGTGTTATCCTAATCTGTCAACATTTTAAAATATTTATTTATTTTATATGTCGAGTGTTTTGCCTGCATGCATGCATGTGCACCTCCATGTTTACCTAGTTCCCTCAGAAGCCAGGGGAGGGCAATGGATCCCCTGGAGCTGGAGTTACAGATGGTGTAAAGGTACCATGTGAGCGTTGGGAATTAACCTGCAAGAGCAGTAAATGTTCTCAACGGTGAGCAATCTCTCCAGAACCAACCCAATCAATACTAACACAGTGCCAGAGACTCTGAAGGAGTGGTGCTTTCCCCAGACCTTGTCATCGGATGAAAGTACACCTCTGGTTGCACTGTGCTGTGTGACATACCACACCAGACAGAGGTGGGGGGATGGAGCCTTGATTTTGTTCCAAGTACTGTTATTGATTTCTAATTTGATTCCACCGAGGCCAGAGCATTTATCTATCTCTTACACTTATAAACCATTCACATGAATTGATTATTTGTCTAATGGCCCAGAGTGTGTCGTGGGTTCTCCTGTGACGTGTGTTCTTTACATGCTTGTGAAGGGTGTCTCTTCTGCCTTTCTGGGTAGGGTACTTTATAAACACCACTAGTGGCAGTAATAGATTTCCCTCCCTCTTTGTCAATGTTCTGTCTAGTTGCTTTATGAAGTGTAGAGACAGGCTTCATGTACACTTGGAGTTTTCTGTTTTCTTTCAGGTCTACAGGTTTGGTTTGATTAGGTTTTGAGACAGAGCCTTGCCATGCTACCCAGACTGGCCTTGAATTTGCTAGGGTGGCCAGTCTGGTCTCCAAATAGTAATCCTCCTGCCTCAGCCTCCATGGTAGAGCTGTACCAGGCTTTGTCTGTGCTGTTTGAAACTGTGTGCTTTGATGCAGCTATGTTTAGTGTTGTTGCATCTGTGGGTAGACCGACTACATTTCCACTGTAGGTCCTTCATCTCTAGTAAGAAATCTACGCACCTGATATTAACATAGCCACTGCAGCTATTTGATTCTATTTTCACGCTGTATCTTCTCTTTTTACTTTCAGTCTGTCCATAGCATTATGCTTAAAGAGTCTCTTATAGACAGCACATACTTGGGTTGCTTTCAAATATATCTGCTCTACTAACTTTTTGTCCTCCAGAGTATTTAGACCAGTGGATCTCAACCTTCCTGATGCTGTGACCCTTTAGTACAGTTCCTCACATTATGGTGCCCCCCCAAACATAACATGATTTTTGTTGCTACTTCATAACTGTAATTTGCTACTTTTATGAATTGCAATGAAAATATCTGTATTTTCTGATGGTCTTAGGAGATCCCCGTGAAAGGGTTACTTGCCTCCCAAAGGGGCCATAACCCAGAGGTTGAAAACTATTGATTTAGATCATATATATATATATATATATATATATATATATATATATGTTTATATATTTATATAGGCATTTATATTTACAATGTAATTAATACTACATTAGTTTTACATTTTATTTTTTGTTTGTTCTTTCTGCCTATTTTGGTGTGTCTTTTGTTTTTTAGAATCCTCTTGAATTGCCATATCTCTTTTAATATGTCATTTAAAGGTCTATTTATTTATATAAGTTCTTGTGTGGTCTAGGCTGGCCTTGAACTTGCTATGTAGGTAAGAATGACCTTGAACTTGCCACCCTGCTGCCTCTACCTCCCCAGCACTGAGATTACAGGAGAGCACCACCACACTCATGTAATGAGATGCTAGAGATCAAAGCCCTGGCCTTGTGTGAGCAAGGCAAGCTCACTACCAACTGAGCCACACGGCCTTTCCACCCTGTAGTGCTTTTGAGTGCATTCCTTTACACGGCAGTGTTTAAGAAGTGGTTGTTTTAGACCACCCCTCCTTCCTCATTATAGTCTACTGGTATCTTCACTTTTACCAGTTGGAATCACAGAGAGCGACGTCCCTTCTCTCTACCTTTACCCTCAACCCCAAATCTAAGTATTCAGCTATTTCACCACAGACTTCTAGAACCACCTCAGACAGACACTTCTCACTTCCTTCAACTGTCAACATGGAAAACTGAAGAGACAGAAATTCTACTCATTCATACTTTTGCTTATTGTAGCCTTTCTTCCTGATGCTTCAAGAGTTCTTCCTCTGTCATTTTTCTTTTGTTTTCGAGGATTTAGGGTGGCAATTCTTTTAGGTGAGGCCTGATGGTGGCAAGGTCTTTTAGTTTTCCTACAGCTGTGAACAGCTTGGTTTCCTTTCCAGTGCTTGAACAATGTTTTTGCTGAATTTGGGTTTGGGGATTAACAACTCCCCCCCACACACACACACTTGAAGACAAGGTGCTATTCTGTAGGGTTTCTAGTGAACCACTCTGGTTCAGGTGGTTCTTCCCCTCTCAGCAGGGAATCATTTTATCCTCTGCTATGCTGAGTATTTGTTTTGGGTTTCATTTTTATTTGAGTAATGAATCTGGGTGAGAATGTCTTCTGGTTTTAATTTGGGGGAGGGGGGCATTTACTTAGCTTTATATCTCTTGCCAAATTCAGGTAGTTTTCCATCACATAGGAAAACTATTATAATAATATATGTAATACATACTTTAATATAGACTTTAAAAAACTTTATCATGTTAGTTGGCTAGTTTTGTGTCAACTTGATACAAGTTAGAGTTATTTGGGAACAGGAGTCCTCAGTTGGGAAAATGGCCTCACCAGATTGGCCTGTGGGCAAGTCTGTGGGGCATTTTCTTCACCGATGACTGATATGGGGGGCCATTGTGGGTCCTGAGTTGTATAAGAAAGCAGACAGCAATTCAGGAAGAACAAGTCGGAGCAGTTGGCTTCTGCTCCAACTTCTGCCTCCAGGTTCCTGCTCTAAACTCCTGCCCTGGCTTTTCTCAGTGTTGAACTTACAAGCTGTAAGGTGGAAAAAACCTTGCCCTCTTTGAGTTGCTTTTGGCTGTGGCATTTTGTCACAGCACTAACTGAGAGGACTATCCTTAGATGTATTGGTTAGCGGCAGAGGAACATCCATGCTACTGGGCAACCGTGCCTGCCATCCACGTGCAGAACATCTGCATCATGCTATGCTGAAAAGGTGTCCCTGCCACACAGCACGAGAGCACCTACCTATGCCTTCCCTACAGATCCAGGTAACCACCACCCTGCCTTCTGCTGTGAGCAGCCGTTCTAGGTGCCTCACACATGCAGAATCACACAGTACATGCATGTTGTATTAAATTAGGGTAATATCTTCAGAGTTCATCAGGGTGGAGCATGTGGGAGAGCATCATTCCTTTCAGGGCTGAGTAATATGCTTTTGTGTGTCTCTGGTTACCTTTTGCTCCATCGGCAAGTGGCCTTCTGATGCATAATGCTTAGAGTTAAGGTGAAGGCCATTTGTCGACCACTAGGTCTTGAACTCCCAGGCTTTTGTTGTTATAGTCAAGAAATCATTGCTAATCTCAATATCTTGATGGTTTCCCTCTTTTGTTTTGATCTGTTTGTAGTTTGAGCTGTTATGTTTCAGATATCTCGATCATTTGAGTTATTTTCTGTATATGGTTAGGTGAGTCTCACATCAGCCTTTGTATATGGACATCAGTCTCTCTGACACCATGTGTTGAGGTGACTGTCCTTTCCTTATTAAATGGTGCTGTTGAAAATTGCTTTTCCATGTGTGTGAATTTTTTTATTGTGCATTTTTATTGTGTATGCATTGGTCTATATATCCATGTTTATACTAGTAGCATATGGATTTGATTACTATCGCTTTGTAGTAAGTTTTGAAATTGGGAATTGGAATTCTCCAACTCAGTTCTTTTTTAAAGATTCATGTTGGCTATTTTGCTAGGGCAAAATCTCTTGGGTTTCCATGTGAATTTTAAGATTGATTTTTATATTTTGCAAAAAAAAAAAAAACAAAAACAATTGGCTTTTGATGGGAATGCATATACTACTCTGAGAGATGTTTACATCTTCAGTTTTTCGATCCATAGCATGAGATGTCACTTTATATTTTGATGTCTTTCTTTCATCACTTTGGTTAATTTCCAAGCATTTTATCATCTTACAAATGGAAGAATTCAATTTCCTATTCAAATGACTCATGAATGTTGATCTTAGATAGATGATACTAATTTGCTAATTGATTTATTAGTTACAATAATTTATATTATTAATTATAATATATAATGATTATATATGTTCTGTGTATGCATTTTACACATAAGATTTTGTCATCTGCCTAGTTTTTCTTTTCTAGCTTCGATGCCTCTAATATTGTTTCAAGTGTTTTTTATATTTACCATTTCTCTTCTCTCTCTGGGAGTTGAATGTGAGAAAGCTAACGTTACTAGGCATCAGTCCCCGGGTCCCCGAGGCCATGTTCAATTTGACTTTTATTATGTTTTTTCCCTGTGTGATTGGCGCTGAGTTCCTCTCTCCTCCCTTGCTTCCTGAATTTATTGGCTCTCAGGTTTCTGTGTGTTCCGTCACACCTTTCTCTCTTCACGTTACTTACTACAACTCTTGTTTGTTGCAATAGTGTTTATAATTACTCGCTGAAGCAGCATCTTTACAAAGGCTGTTGTGACATCACTGTCAAACGAGTCTAATGCATCTGCTCTCTCAAAGCTGGTATCTGTTGATCTATTTTAAAGATTAAGACTGGTTCTTTGTACGGTGAATGACTTTCAACTAAAATATAGACATTTTGGGAATCTGGATTTTATGCAAACCTTGTTCGAGCTGGATGGTCCTGACATCACTCTAGAAGGGAGTAAGGACAGCACCTTGCTAGTGACAGTCAGAGGCACAAGTCCAGGTTTCCCACTCAGCTCCTTGCTACTACTGGGTTTAGACTCTTTGATAGACATTTGTGCTTGTTTTCTTTAAGACAGTTTAATCACTATGCATCATTTTTTCTTTTACTTCCTCTTTTTAAAAATTTGATATTAAAAAAGTGGTGTGTGTGTGTGCGCGCGCGCGTGCATGTGTATGTAAATGCATGCACACATGCACTCCATGCACATGAGTACTGATACCCACAGAAGTCAGAAGAGGGTGTTTGGATTCTCTGAAGCTGTTACAAGAGGTTGGATGCCTCCTAAAGGGGGTATTAGGAACTGAACTCAGGTCCTTTGGGAGAACAGCAGGTACTTTCAAACACTGAGCCATCTCTCTAGCCATATCTCCTCTCTTTCTTGTTTAAAAACGCATACCTGATGTTACTATTTCCTACTGGAATTCAGTCGGCGACACTCATAAGTACCAGAGCCAGGGGCTCTGATGGTACCAGTGGCACTTACAGCCTATTGTGTCTTCACGTCTCTTGTCCTCTTTTCCTCCCTCCCACTGACCCACATGCCAAGTTGTGACATCACGTGCAGGTGGGCCAAATGTGCTCAAAGAGTCTTAGGCGCTGAGGGCTTCTATACAAGACTGTAGGTCTATTCACTTTCCTCTGGCAAGGCAGGGGCCCTGATCAGATTCCTGATTGTGAACATGAACACGGAGATTAAAGACTACTGTAGAGGGACAGGGAATGGGAGGAGGAAAATTGCATGCCCTGGCTGTTGAGAGGGGCTGGGACACAGGGTGCAGACTGGAGCAGAGGCCAGCTTGGTTGTGCTGTGGAATCTGCCTGGATGAGTGGGTGTAACCAACAAGTGCTCAAGGGTGAAGGGAGCAATTTCCAGACCCCTACACCTGAACTTCCCGTCTGAGACCAGGCAAAGCCAAACAGATCCTCAACATGAGCGGAGGAGAAACAAAGTGAACCTGGATCTGGGTTGTAAAACAGTTACCCAAGCAAAGGAAGGCTGACTGTAGGACAGCTCCTGCTGGTCAAGTACCATGAGCAAAGGGACCAGCCTGGGACCCAGGTCAGGGAGGCTACAGCAAACGATCCCATGGGAAAGTCTTCTCGAGATACCCGGGTGAGCAAGGTTGTCCTTGATGGCCTAGAAGTCAAATTAGTAACAAAAGCCTTCCAAGGCACAGGACAAGAGATGAGAGTAGAGAAAGCACTGTGCAGGGAGGGGCTGCAGAACTGACGGCCCTGTGGCGGTCCCGAGAAGAGCGTTTCAGCTGAGAGGCAAGGAGAGAGAAGCAAAGGACATCAGAGCTCGACAAATGGGGTCCTTCTGCAGGGTCCTAACACTCGGTGACACACTCCTGCTCCTGTTTCTGAAGGTCATTTCTGCTTCATGCTTGGGCTTTGAAATCCCTATTCCCAGGCTTTGCCCAGCGCATCCATCAAAAGAGGGTAGCTGTTACAAAGGAAGAAGCAGATGGCCTCCTTCCTGCTGTTCCGGTTGCCTGGATGCTAAGGAAAGAGAAGAAGGAGAAAAGCTTTTTGCTGGAAGACCCCAGCCTGCACCTGCACTCAGAGGCCACAAACGTTCTCGAAGTCCTGTGCTGGTTTGGGTCATCTGCCCAGAAATAGTCATGAGAAGGGGGTGTGCTGCAGACATGAATCAAAGAACAGGCTCTGCTGGGGCTCCTAATGTTCTTTCTTCATTAAGAAATTCAGTCCACTCCAGTGTGACTTTGTTTGGCGGATGGCATATGTGTCTGTGTTTGGTGCCATTGGGGGACACATAAGATATATCAGTCCCTTGAGGAACCCCCACTCCCTTTGGGGGGTAACACCCTCAAAGGGAAGACCATGGTGTAACCCCAAACAGTAAACATACTTAATAAGGTTCTCAGTTAACAGGAGCACAGTCTTCCAGTGCTTGAGACTGGCAGGCAAACCCGCAACACTGCCCCAACCACTTCGGTAAACTCTATAGAAGAGTGATCCTCTGGAAGATAAAGTCATAATTGGAGAGTCTAAGTGCCTTGCTTCAAGTTACAAAGCTACATGGTTGGACTAGAATCTGAGCCTGTGACCACCAAACCTGGCACCCCCGATGCTCTACCAAGTTGCCAGGGAGCAGATCTGCTCCTGAGTTACTCCTAAGAACATATGAGAGGTTTTGGGATTTGTTTAATGCCAAACAGTGTTTGGAATAAGACTAGGACTTGTCTAGAGTCAAACAGGTACCTTGGCTGAGAGCATGTTTTAAAGTCCAGCAGACAGTCGTATGTCACCGCAGGACAGTCTTCATTTGCTCGGCGCTCATACTTGGGCTTACTTCTGGTGCCAAGGGGAGGATATGCTGGGCAGATTTCCAACAGAAACTTCTGGATGATGTGTGGTAACCTCACAAGATGAGGGCAGGGTGACAAAGGACAGTTTCCACTTCAATAGACTAAGGGCAAGAGGTGTCACGGGCCACATGACAAGCATCAGAGGTTCCTGGTCATGGCCTACATCTTCCACAGAAGCCACACCACCTACATCCACACCGAGTCGTCTGTGTGGATTGGCTCGGGGTTGTCTTTGCAGCTGAGGGCGTTTGATGTTCCAGCTGAAGCTTTACGGAGAGAGCAGGGATTCAGTCCCCGGCCAAGAGTGGAAGAATGCCAAACGTGCTCTCAGAGTTCCCCCACTATTAGATAGGTGTGGCCCTTTCAGAAGGTATGGCCCTGTTGGTGTGACCTTGCTGGAGTAGGTGTGGCCTTGCTGGAATAGGTGTGTCACTGTGGATGTGGGCTTTAAGACCCTCATCCTAGCTGCCTGGAAACCAGTATTCTGCTAGCAGCCTTCAGATGAAGCTGTAGAACTCTTAGCTCCTTCTGTACCATGCCTACCTGGATGCTGCCATGCTCCCTCCTTGATGGTAATGGACTGAACCTCTGAACCTGTAAGCCAGCCCTAATGAAATGTTGTCCTTATAAGAGTTGCCTTAGTCATGGTGTCTGTTCACAGCAGTAAAACCCTAACTAAGACACCCACCTTTCTTCTAAAATCACATTCAGGAATTCAACTAGGCTTGAAGGCAATTCTAGATGTTGTGTTTCCAGAAAGCATCTTCTACTTAAATGGGACAGTTGAGAGAAGGGAGGAGCCTTGCAACCCAGTGTAGATTATAAAACCCTTTCACATGTCTGTCTCCTCCAGTAAAATGTAAGGAGAGTATTACTGGGTCTTACTCAAAGTAGCAGCAGCATTTAATCAACAACTCGTGGTAAATTAAGCAGAATATATCAGAACTGGCTGTGTCTTGAAGAGAGGTTTTTGCACATATCCACCTTAATGTTTCATTTTCCAAACAGGAATAGAAATACTTTTCTTGTTTTTGACATATTACTATTTTTTACTTAAACCTTCACACAGCAGAACATGGTGTCATTTGTCTAGATGGATGGACTGGTTGACGTATACTTGACCAGATAAGAGAAGGGGCAGTTTTCGAGACTGCAGGAGGTTGTCCTAACATTCATCTGGGGAAGATGCAGGAGAAAGAGAAAGAAGAAGAGATGTGGACCTCCAGGAAGCCCCAGTTGTTCCCATTGGCTGATGGCTGTTGTCAATTAAAGACAATGTGGCTAGTGTTCAATACAAGTTGGCATTAAAAATCCTTTAGGCATTTATCACCTTTCTTGTCCCTTTATTAGACACTCCCTGGGAAGCCTCACTGCAGTACTTGATCATTCTACCACAGCTCTCTGACACAAGAGTACTGGGGCCCAGAAGACTCCCTTCAGGTATCAAAGGCTCCCTGAGAAAGCCTATAGTCTAGGTCTCCTATGACCCACCAGTACAGGGGCCAGATTGGCACATGACTGCCGTGTCACAGCAAGGGGATGTTCTGAAGTGTGGGAATGTTAGGCCAGAAGAGCCCTGGGCTCTTCTTAAGAGGGTGAAACTACGTGCCCCTTTAGCAAAGTATCCAGCACTAACCCAGGCCCTCCATTTCATTTTCCAACATGGACTGCTAAGATTGTATTGACCTCTCTCATTCCTTTCCCTCCCATTTCTCCAACGACAAATACATTTTTGGGATTTTTGCCTGATGCTGAACTAGCTACAAGGATGGCAGTGATGAGTTCCAGGCTGCTGGGGTTGGGAAGGGCACCCCCCAACACACACCCACATCCACACCCACACTCCCACATGTATGCACCCCCCCCCACATACACACACACACGCACACACACTAAAATGTTGAATGTTCTCCACTGGCAGTGCTGGCAAAGAGTTGTAAGAACCAAGATAACAAAAAACGTTAGAGCTGAGCCCTGAAGGACCAGTAGCGTTCTGAGCTGGGAAGTATATTTAAGGTAGAGGCTTTGTAAAGACCTCAAAGTTAGAGAGTCAGTATTGACAAGAGCCTGTCCTGGCAGTGGGGAGGGGAAGGGGGAATGATACAGAGACTACAGACTGATGGGCAGGTCTCACCTACCGCAAGAAGAGACACTGTGCTCAGAGGATGTGGGGAAAGGGTGATTTGCAAGCACATGTGTACTGGTGTTCTGAGACTCACACCAGAGTGACTGTTAAAATTGTAATGATTAGGGGCCTGAGGAGATAGTAGGATAGGTTAAGTTTTTGTCATGTGAACATGAAGACCTGAGTTCGAGGCCTAGGAGCCGTGTTAGAAGCTGGGGCTAGAGGAGCAGACCTGTAATTCCCAGTGCTGGGGGTGTGGAGACAGTCAGGTCTTGGATGCACACTGGGGAGTCAGCAAGATCCCATGTCTCCCCCAAATAAGGTGAATGGCTCTTGAGGAATGACACCTAGTTGACTTCTGGCCTCTTCATGCATGTGCACATGCCTGCACACACATGTGCATGCACAGGTACACAGAATACATAATAAGCAGGTTGCATCTATACTGACAGTGTAGAACGAATTACATTTGGGTACATTTATCCCACAGAAATTGGCAACTGTTACAAATGTTTTTAGAGACGGCTGTTAAACATTTACCAGCACACTTGGGCATGTATGCACCCACACACTAAAAGCAGAGCTTAGCAATACTGAGTAGAGAGGCCTGGCAAGAGCCAGAGGAAGGTACGCCGGGCCGAACCCAAGTCTTGGCACACTCACCAGCCTCAGATTCTTCATGGCTTGGGGAAACATGCCTTGATGGAGCTGCAGCTTGCCAACTTTCATCACTTGCACACCTCTGACGGGATGGCTTCCAGGGAAGAAAATCCTGGAAGAGACCAAAAGGCAAACCGTGACGGTAGCTCTCACCTTCGCAGTCGGTATTTCACTGGAAGACTGGGACACAGGGGAAGAGCTGGCTGTGACTGTTAATGAGCTCCTGTAGGGAAATCAGCTTGTGATCTAGAAGCCAATATGGAGATGAGATGATATATAACCTTCTTTCAGATCCCCAGAATACCTCCTGCATTTAGGGTGGGGTGAAGAGCCATCCACCTGGCCCTGTGCGTTTGCATGGAGAGAATGCTGCACTGCGTTTTGGAGTATGAATCTGCTCCTGGTCCTCCTCCATGAAGCTGCAACATCAGCCCAGCTTCATCAATATATATTTGTGGGATAAATGAAAAAGATCTGCTACAGGGGAACATGTAATCATGGGCTGCCCAGGCTCACAATGAGCAGCTCGAGCAGAGAGGGCACAGGGCTCGGATTATCTAAGAGATGTCGCCAGAGACGGCCACGTGATCATCCATTCAGGCAAGTGGCTCCCTCCTCTGGAGGAGCGGTGCTGGAGGCATGCCTGGATACTTTCAATATACATTTGCTGGCTATAAAGGGATGAGCATTTCTCTTGATGCCAAATAGATGCTGCCACACCTCTGCTGCAAAGCCCCTCAACTGAATCTTGGTTATAGAGCACATCATGGTCCACCTTTCCTACAGCTCCTGTGTGCTCACTTTCTCTCACCAGTGGTGAAGGTGCCCAGTCTGTAGTGTGTTCCCATGGTAGCCAGCACACAGAAGGAACACAACTCATTCTTGAAACCTTTCACATTGTCCTGTTCCCCCACCCCCATTTCTGTAATAAACTATCCTGGCAAAAGTAACTTAAAGGAGAAAGGGTTTATTTGACTGATGGTTCCAGGCGACAGCCCATTGTGGCAGGGACTTGTAGAGGCAGGAGTTTGAGACAATTGGCAATGCTATGTCCAACCACAGTCAGAAGAGGAGAGCAATAAATTCATACATGCTACTGTTCAGCTGGCCCTCTCTATTATGGTCCAGGGAGATGACCCTACCCATTATTAAGAGGTCTTCTTCCCACATCAACACAATCAGACCTTCTCAGAGGCTAACTAAAGGCAACCCCATACAGGTGTGTGCAGAGGCCTATCTCCTACCTGTCCAGTTGTCAATTAATACTATCATAGGCATATAGCATAGGAGGGGTGTGGTGACAGATTGGAGAATGAGGACTCAAGACTGTATCGTTTCATTTTCGATCCCACAGTATTGTCTCTTCTGTCTCCCACAGGTTCCAAGACAGTGGTTCTCAACCTTCGTAATGCTGCAACCATTTAATATTCTTCCTCATGTTGTAGCGACCCCCAAACATAAATCTATATTCATTGCTGCTTCATAACTGTGATTTTGCTACTGTTATGAACTGTAATGCAAATATTTGGGGGCGATAGAGGTCTGCCAAAGGGGTCATGACCCACAGGTTGAGAACTGCTGTTCTAAGCAAATACTGAGCCTCTGATGCCCATGCAGGATTATGTTCAGGCTCGAGGGGAAATACCACACTGGAAAGACATGAGCATTTCTGTCAGGACCCAGTGATCCCGCCAGACATGGATAAATATTCATACAAGAGCAAAAATAACATTACAGGAAGGAGAGTGCTTTCGTGCCCTGTGCCTGAATCCTTCGAGCCATACATATTCAGTTCAAATTTGTTGACCAGAGTGGAGGGAGAAAGTGACACAGTGGTTGACTGAGAGAACAAACTGGTGGCTGGGTGGCTTGGGGAAGGTCACATGGGGCAAGCTGGCTCCCAGGAACTTGGAATGGAAGGATGGGTATGTAGTTAGACAACCAGGGAGTGCAACCAGGCCGTACTACTGATGTGAAGACAGGAGGACCTGCCTTTGTCCCAAGGCCACAGAGACAGTTCAGGAGCTTACCTAGACAATGCTCACCCTGTGTGGCTCAGCTTCAGCTACCCTTTAACCGAGAACCCACTGAATCCATACTTAAGCCCTCCTGTGTAACAGATCTTCAGCACCCCATTCCCCTGATTCAGTGCCTCTCTGTGAAACACAATATAGAAACCTATTCATTCATGCTCTTAAAAGGGAAGATTGTTGACCTGGGGGCAAGCACTGTGCCACAGAAGGCGGACCGTGCCTCTCTAAAGACCCAGAAAGGGAGAAGGTAGAGAACAAAGCAGCAGACACCTGGGTCCCCAGTCTCCTTCATCTCTGATGTACGCTATGAGGTCAGTCGCTTCACCTCTTGTCCCTTACAGAATGAACATCATTATGGAGTTGGATGGAAATGATTTCCCGATCCTCAGACAAAAGGCTTAAGTGCAGGATGCCATTATCAGAAGGTAATTGCCCCGGACACGTTCCCTGAAAAGCACACCTGGATTGGGGATTTTATTTTATTGCTGTGAATATGGTATAGTTAAATTTAAAGGCCAAAAAGTAATTTTATACTAATAATCTCTCTGCTAAGTGGGTGTCTGTCATGTCAGTGAGCAGAAGGGAAGAAAATCTGGTTCTGTGATAGCAGAGAAAGTGGTGCATAATTACGCCATGATGGGTACCTGCCTCGGTCACGGGAAGATTAAAACCTGAGTGGAGGGTGAGCAGGAGGCTCCTATGGGGAGTGGGGGACGCCCACACACAACTTCAGTGTGCTGCCTCAGTAGGAGGCTGCTGGAGACTTCTGTTCCTAGAGGCCTCCCGGCTGACATGTGACGTCAGACTCAAGCTCGCTGGTTGGAGTAGCATCCCAGGAGCTCTGAAGGAGGCTTAATCCTGCTGGGTGGCCCACTTGGGGTGTGGCCTTCCTTATCAACCTGCAAAGGGAAGTAGTGAGAGAGTGGGGGAGTCTGCTGGTCTTCTTCACCTACTGGGTTATCAGATGTCAATCATGGATGCACAGAGAACCTGAAGGTGTGCGGGGGTGGAACAGGAGCTAGGGTGTCAAAGCTAAGGGGAGTCCAGTGTTTTCAGACCTCTGCACAGGTCCAAGGCATATTCTTATCCTTGGCGAACACAGAGCCAAGTTGAAGAAATGAGGATTAAGTCACAACACCAAGAAGAGCATGAGTGTCCCTCCCCACTCCCAACACAGGAGGTGGGACCACAGTGACTTGGGGAACAGCAAGAGTGGGCTGGTTTGGACTGAGGAGAGGATGGGATGTGGGGCATGGGAAGGGGCGGGTCATTCTACCAATAGTAAGGGAGGCTGGATGCAGATATGGAGGGGAGGTGCCCTCGGGCCAGGCTACCCACTGCAGACATATCTAGTTCCCAAGTCTTCCTTTCAGGTGACACTCTATTGAGGAGAAGGAAAATATATCACCAGGTAGGAAACACAGAGAACTAGAAAGGGGGGGGGGGAAGGCCCAGGTGTCAAAGACAGTGGCTGCCGTCTCAAATCCTTAAAAAAGAAGGCTCTGGGACAAATAAGGTCAGAGTTCATTCAACAGGATCTGGGGACCTGCTGGGAGATAGCAGTCGCAGGTGACCCCACCCCCTCCCTGATTCAGAAACACCTCCACAAAACACACATGGGAATTACAGAACACCACAATCATTGGACAGGCCAACCCTTCTTTCTATGGGGACAAGGTGAGCCATCTCATACCCCAGAAGGCTGGGCCTAGGATGGAAAAGCTGCCCTGGTGCTGTGTATGAGGGGGGCAATGCATCTGCACAGGGGGTGGGTGGCTGGCGGAGAGGCATATATAGTGGCTTTAGTTCCACCAACAGGCACATACGGTCTTGCTGCTCTCAGGTTTCAGCAGAGGCTGAGGGTCAGGGAATTGGACTACATGAGAATTCAAAAGGCACAAAGAGAAGCCTTCGCTGGCAGGATCTCTGCCCTGTGCCCAGTGCTCTCCATGTGACACGGCCACACTGGCACTGTCTCGGCGGTAGTGAAACTGTGAGATTTTACAGGGCAGGAAGAGACAGTTCGTGCTCCGGCCTGTTTGCAAAGCCTAAAGTCAAAGCGTTTGCTGGTCCTAAAGAGAGAGCTTCACCTGCCTGTAGGAGTCACATCTCCCAAAGAACATACAGACCTAGTTGTATGGATGTTAGCTGAGAAATCTGGAATAGTGATGGGGCTTGGGGAAAAAAAGGTTTGCAACTTCTGAAAATATGGTCTGGGGAAAAATGTATCACCAGGCGAAACTGACAGAGGACAGGAGGGTGGAGAATCTTCCAGTGGCAGGTTAGGCTGTTGTGAGATGAACACACAGTCACTGACATGGGAAACCAGACATTGAGTACTGTCTGAGGGGACATGGTTGAAATTGTTTTGCATTTACCTATACAGCATCCTTGCCAAACCAAACAGAAACCAACAAACCAAAACAGAATCTAATGGAGCCCATAAAATTAAATTCCATTTTATGGGAAACGTGAGTGATAAAGGAATGTGTAGAACCATCAGGCTAAGTTCAGAGTGTGGGAATCCACAGGACCTCGGCACTGGGTCCTTCACAGGTCATGGCAGGAAAAGAAAGAGATGGAGGTGGGGTGGGGGTGGGGACAGTGTGGTGGGGAAGAACGGTTGAGATTTAAAGAGACTTAAGAGATGTAACAAACACACAGGCCTGATGATGCATCCTGATTCAAGTAGGGCAATGGTAAAAAAGGCCCTTCTCAGATACTGAAGGAGATCTTAACATGAGATACACTAAAGCTGTAAGGAACTGTCCACCTGTTTTATATTAAATGATGTAATGTCTGAGATGTGACTTAAATATTTTCAGCAGAATCCATTTTCCCAGCAATGGTGGATTAGCTTGCTTCAGACTAACTTGTGCTATAAACAAGGCAAAATGATGAAAATATTTTTGAGACCCCGTGTGAAGATAAGACAGACCATGGAAGCTGTAGGCTCCTAAAGACTCATGACTGTGGAAAAGACTGGAAGCTTGGGGGTGTGCACCTTGTGTGAGGAGCCACTTTCCCCTGGGATGCTTTGAAAAGAGAGCCAGGGTCAGGAAGGCCAAGTAGCTGAGCATCATCAAGGACAAGGATGCGCAGCAACCTACACTGATGACCAAAAAGGAAGGGGTGTGTGAGTGAACCCCAGGCTTTCAACAGCAGCTCCCAAAGGGCTACATCCTCGGAATCGTGTGGTCGAGCAGGAACAGAGCGGCCACTACCCAGAACGAACCACTTAATGTACGTCTGGCCTGAGTTAAGATGATGCGTTTTCGCCTTGATGGCTAGCAGCTGAGAGATACTTCTGTGAGTTACACAGCACCATGCAAAGCCCGTCATCTCTTTAATTTCTCTGTACAATGAATGCTCTGTGTCCAGCAGAACCATAGCCAGGTGCAGGGGGAGGGCACTGTCAGGAAACTGAGAGAAAGGAAACACAGACGTGAAACAGAACTTTTGTACTACAATATTTAGGTTCTGAGAGACTTTTGAAAGAACTATAATAAGCCAGGTGTGGTGGTACACACTTTTAATCTCAATACTCAAGATGCAGAGGCAGGGGATCTCTGTGAGTATGAGGCCATACTGGCCTACAGAGCTAGCTTCAAGACAGCCAGGGCTATGCAGAGAGACCCTGTCTCAAAAAAAAGTTATATGTTTGAAAATTTAAATAACAAGAAAGAATATTAGCCAAGACCAGAATCACATAAAAACTGGCAATGGAAACTCTAGAAGTGATAATGCAATAATTTAAGCTAAGATTACTCCTGGCTCTGGGTCTTGAACTGGAAGCAGGCCAGAGTAGTGTATTTATCGTCATTCACAGGAGGGGAATGCAGGCTAGCTGGAATCTCACAGGAGAGAAAGAAGTGGGTAGAGCAAGGACTGACACATCAACCCTAAGAAACCTCACAAATACTAAATGACAGCAAGACACAGATTCAAACCCACAGCACCCTGAGGACAATTCACCAGTGGGAGAGTTGGGAGGGAAGATGGTGGCCATCCCAGAAGCCTGTGGAGTGCAAGTCATGTACCCTGAAGAAGTGCGGCACATGTGTTATATAAAAGCGAGCGCTTAGACAATACCACCCCAAAGACATTTGTAATTATTTTGTGAGGTTGATAACCTGACGTCAAAAGCAGTTATTAAAACTCTACCTTTTACAAAGAAGAAAGGAGGGGAGAGAGGGAGGGAGGGAGGGACGAGAGAGAGGGAGGAGCAGAGCCCTGTCACCACATCAAGTCTCCAAGGGTGCTGGACATTCTGAACCGCAAATGGAAAGACAGACACAAGGAGAGGGGCAGAGCGTTCCTCCACTCTCTTCCAGTCACTGGTCCTGCAGCTAAAAGCTGCAGCTTGCACTCAATCCTGAGAGACTTGGCTTCAGGATTCAGCAAGCATCATGGGGAACAGGGACAAGTCACAGACTCCTCCTCTGCTCCCCAGGCTCTGTGTAATTTAAAGCAGCTGTTGTATGGAATTTATTTATGCCTGTGTGACAGGGAAGCTTTGATTTGTAACAAATAAATTTTTTTGTTGTTCCCTACCCCCAACAGGAAAGGGCCAGAGAGGAAAGACAGACCACACTGCCCAATGACCTCATGTAACCCACACTGTTAGCCCAGAAAGCTGCTAATCCCCAACTGGATTGACCCTGCCCAGTGTCCCCTCCACCCACAGCTCCAACAGTGGTGAGGAATTCAGCTGTGATTCCTGCTCGTGCCTCCATCTCCCGATACCCTGTGTCTGTGACATGTGCTACCAGTGTCCCACGCAGCCCAGAAGGTCCGATGTGTCTCTGTTGCCTTTGTGCACTTGCCTTAGTATGAGAACATTCGCAGAGTCCACACTGTAACTGGGCCTGACAACATTACAATGAAGACTTTCTTGGGTTTCTTTTACTCCGTAAAATTAGTAAGCGGGACCATTTTTGCGCACAAAAATATCACTTCTCACATTTCACGTTTCTCGCACCTTGCCCAAAAGGTGAGGGCTTCCTTTTACCTCACGGTTCTGATGATTAGGAGCCGTATGCATAGGATCCACTGTTGAGATGCGTCTCTAATTAGATACTGAGAACCCGAAAAATCTTTTTAGTTAATCTAGATGGCAGAGACTTATTTGGGGAAGCCGTAAATTAGAACGAAGGAGAGACCTGGGCTGAAGCAGCTCGGTAACTCTGTCACATCACCCTTGCCCAGGTGTAAAAAAGTGACAGGCCAGGCCTGGGAATGCGTACAGCAATGTTCAAACACAAATGCCTGCATTCTTAGGGCTGATAAGTATGTGGTAGGTAGTTTGCAAGACGTGGGAAATCACTTGACATTGCCAGAGTTAGAGAGAGGGAAGGGGAGGGGGGGCAGAGAGAGAGAGAGGGACAGAGGGGGAGACAGAGAGAGAGAGAGAGAGAGAGAGAGAGAGAGAGAGAGAGAGAGAGAGAGAGAGAGAGAGAAGGAATGATCATTGTGTAAGAGGGGGCAGAAAGACTGTAGTAGGAACCAGAGGTGACATCTGAATCACCATTTGCCAGGCCCCATAGGGCCACTGCTGCACATATGAGCTCAGTGGCTGTTTAACTGCAGGCTCCAGACCTGTGCAAAAGCAACCCAGTCAAGTCTTAGCTTGGAAAGGGGAAAGGCTCATAAGGTCCTGCCACTTGCCCAGGAGCTATGGGCAAGTGGTGGCTGCTAGTGGAGTTTTCCTCAGGGATGTGATCCTGGAGATCTTACCCATATTCCAGCTGACAGTCCCACACCTGTGCCCAGAGGCTCACGGAGTCAACTGGTCTCAATGGGTTTAAAACCAGAGGTCATGAAGTGGGGAGGGGCTTGGGGTTGGGGTGAATCTGAGAGAAATTGGAAGTGGAGAATAGAGGGGTGGATTGGATCAAAACGCATTGTATGCATGCATAAGATCCTCAAATTTAAATAAGGAGGGAATTTGGGGGCTGGAGAGATGGCTCAGCAGTTAAAAGCACTGACTGCTCTTTCAGAGGTCTTGCGTTCAATTCCCAGCAACTACACGGTGGCTCACAACCATCTGTAAGGGGATCTGATGCCATCTTCTGGTGGGTCTGAAGACAGCTACAGTGTATTCATATACATAAAATAAATAAATAATTCTTTTTTTCTTTTTAAAGGAATTTCAAGAGATAAAATAAAAATAGAAATTAGCAAGTCTTCCAAAGGGTCTGGGGTTTGATATTTCTTTATAGAACATGAACTGAGAGCCGAGCGCCCACTGCTCTGTCTGTATTTGTAGAGTTAAACCACCTCGAATGTGTTCCCTGTCTCACCAAATGTACTGGTTTCCTCTCCCCTCTGCCGAACCTACTCATCCTGTCCCCCACCCCACCTACTAACACCGTGACACAAAGCAGGAAAACTGCCCCACAAACCTATGGATCTCCTGGGAAACAGGATGGCATTCCAGTTCACCTTAGTAGCTTTCTGGTTAATGCTCCTAACTAGCGGTGACAGGATGGTCCTTTGCCTGTCCTTTGCAGGTTTCAGATCTTGCGGTGCCATTTTAAGATGTGAAATGTCTGGGGATGTCTGTAAATGTTTTTAAAGGGCCAACCATGATAACGAATTACACAGTGACTGTAAGCTATTAAAACCTGGAGAAAACATGGAAATGGGAGTTTTACCAGGACCTCTCCTTAGTTCTCTATCTTGTTCTTCCTTAGTATACAGGCAACAAAGGCCACTCTGAGGTCGAGCGTAACCACAGAAGCCCTCGGGATCTGAACAGCCACATGACTACCACTCTGACATCACTTTCTATGGAAGAGCTTGTGAGCAGAGTTCTAACATTTGTTTTCTGGGGTTTAAAAAAAATGTTTATTTGAATCTATTCAAATTTGTGAAACTTTGCGTCTGTTTCAGGTCTGAGAGCAGGTTAGGGACCACGCTTACTCCTTCTTGGAAAATGATGTAAAATGTGGAAGTTAAAAATGCAGTAGGCACTAGGGGACAGCAGTAGAGGGATTCCCTAAGAAGCGAGTAGGGTGGTAAGACCTTGTGGCTGACAGACAGAAGAGCAAGCCTGGCATCTGCCAAACCCAATGGGATCTAACAGGAAATCCTCCCTGATCAGCAGGGGGCAGGAATCAATAGCTGGGATACATATGGACAACCCTCTGTGTTGTGATGCTGAGTGAAAGAATAAGGCAAATGTGGCTGATGATGGGATGGATTCCCGAAAGGGGTAGTCTCTGGATAGTCCATCCTTTCATCTTAGCTCTAAATTTTGTCTCTGTACCTATATCCTTTCATGGGTATTTTGTTCC
>NC_034594.1:151172276-151190566 GCF_900095145.1 Mus pahari
TGTAGGTGGAACAACAATATGAACTAACCAGTACCCCCTGAGCTCGTGTCTCTAGCTGCATATGTAGCAGAAGATGGCTTAATCAGCCATAACTGGGAAGAGAGGCCCCTTGGTCTTGCAAACTTTATATGACCCAGCACAAGGGAACGCCTGGGCCAAGTAGTGGGAGTGGGTGGGTAGGGGAGCAGGGGTGGGGGAGGGGTATAGGGAACTTTCGGGACAGCATTTGAAATGTAAATAAAGAAAATAATAATAAAAAATTATTTAAAAAAAAAGAAAAAGAAAAAGGCAAATGTGAGTTTGCATTGTGTGCCGGCTCATTTTATGTTAACTTGACAAAAGCTAGAGTCATCTGAGAGAAGGGAATCTCAGGTAAGAAAACTCATCTTTAAGATGGGGATTAGGCAAGCCTACAAGGCATTTTCTTAATTAGGGATTGATGGAAGAGGGCCCAGCCCATTGTGGGTGGTGCTATTCCTGGGCTGATCTTATAAGAAAGAGGCTGAGCAAGCCAGGGGAAGCAAGCCAGTAAGCGGTACCCCTCCCAGGCCTCTGCATGAGCTCCTGCCTCCAGGTTCCTGCCCTGCTTGTGTTCCTGTCCTGACTTCCTGGGATCATGATTCTCCTCATGTTTGTTTTGGTCATGGTGTTGCAGCACAGCAACAGTAACCCTAAGTTACACATTGTATAATTACATCACACAAAGTTTCTAGAAAGAGCTATGCACCTATGCAGCGGCCTAGAGCTGGATCAGGGAGCAGGTACCGACTACAAACAAATAGTACAGATTTAGGGTACACAACGCAATGATTCAATACCTGTACACGATGTGATGAAGAAATAAAGAACACTCCTATATCCTCCAACACTTAGCATCTATATGTTGGGAACTGTCAAGGTCTTCTGGCTGTCTTGGAAAAGATCACACGTGGTCATATTTAGTCTACACAAAGTCTAGTAATTCAGGAACCAAGAACTAATGACTCCTTTCTTACTGTGTATTGATCCTCACTTTCCTAACCTATCACTGCTCCCTACCTTTCTACTCTCCAATGCTCACCAGTCTGCCGTCTTCATCTACAGGATGAACTTACTACAGCCACAGTCTGATCCTAAGCAGCACCAGTGGTTCTAAAACACTAAGGAAACCCAGTGTCACTCGCTGCCTGCTGCAGGACTCGGTCAGCAACAGTTCTTCCTCCCAACCAGCCATTTCACATTCTATAAGAGGGGGCCATCACACAGTGCCTGAGCCTACAGCACAGAAGTCACCAGCCATTTCACATTCTATAAGAGGGGGCCATCACACAGTGCCTGAGCCTACAGCACAGAAGTCCAGTTCTATCTTCTCTCTCTCCTTTTATTTAATAGACCCCATGTACTTTCGAGCACTTTTTATTTTGCCTTGTTATTTTTTGTCTTATTAGATTTTGTCTACTGTTTATCTATCTATCTATCTATCTATTTTTGTTTTCTAAGAGAGAGAGAACATGAAGCTGGGTGGGGAGGGCTGGGGAAGACCTGGAGGAGGGGAAAGTACATGATCAAAAATATATTGTATAAAAAGCAATAAAATAAATTACTTTAATTTTACACAATTAGATAATTTTCCACTTTTCTTTCCTTTCTCCAACTCCTCTCATGCCCCTCACCTCCCTCTAAAATCAATGATCTCTTTTTCTTTGATTTTTTTTATTATTACATACACACACACACACACACACAGCTGAGCTCATGTTTGTTGTTTATATATTTATATATGATGACTTCACCTAGTTTTTTTAAAATGGGCTGATGATCTTAAAAGAGAATTCTTAGATAGTAAAAAAAATATATATGGCTGAGAAGTATCTCAGAAAGTATTAATCCGCCTTAGCAACTAGGGAAATACAAATTAAAATCTCTGAGGTTTCATCTCACCCCAGTCAGGATGGCTGAGATCAAGAAAACAACTGAGAACCCGTGCTGGAGAGGATATGGAGAAGGGAACCCGCTGCTGTTGGGACTGCAAGCAGGTGCTGCTGCCAGTCTATAAGTCTGGGGAATCCTCAAGATTACAATAAACAAAAAACAGGACTGGCTGTGCCACTCCTTGGCTTATGCCCGAAGGACTCACCATCCTACTGCATGGATACTCATTCAGCCATGCTGGTGGCTGCTCTAATCACCACAGCCAGGAACGGGAAACAGCCGACATGTCCTTCTGTGGATGAATGGAGAGTGAAAATGTGCACATGCACAAGTCAGCTGTGAGGAAAACTGAAATCAGGAACGTTCTGGTGAATGGCTGGGCTAGCAAAGACTACACTAAGCGAGAAGTGAGGCAGGCTAGACTAGGAAAGACAGGCACTCTATGTTCTCTGTGGTTTCCATTTCCAAATCTTCAGGTACAAGTGCATAACCTGGGCTAACTACAAGAGCCAGGTGAAAGGGGACCTGACCGTGGGCTGGAGAGGGAGTAGCAGGATAAGGTGATATGAAACAAGAAATGGAAACTGGGAAAGGGGCTCCATCTGTGGAGGAGGGAGGGGAAGGGTTAAATGACAGCAAAGCGGCAAAGTTTATTGATGATGCCTGCAGGGGCCGAATTACTTCATATTCTCTGCTATCAATGAGCACAATCATTTAATAGGTAGCTGCTTTTATCTATATTTTAAATTTTAAGTAGCTGTGGTACACAATTTTCCAGAGTCTGAGATCGCAACCATAGCACGTAGCTGGGATGGAATTCAAACCACCAGTCCTGACTTCAAAATATGCATGTAATATCCCAATTTTGCATGAAAGTGGATTCTTTTAAAAATGTAACATTTCTCTATGTGATAAAAACCTAGCCTTTTGCATCAAAAACAAGTAATTTAAAAAGAGTTAAAAGGAGTGGGCTTATTAATGATCTCCCCAGAGTTCCACAGATCTATGAAAGGAAATATATCTTTCCAATATTTGAGTCTTCAGAGCTTTTTTTATTCCTTTCTGCTAATGAACCCTCTGACAGAGCAGAGGATCAGGGAGATGAAGCAGCTAACTTCTGCCCCTCCCTAGAACCCAATATGCATACCTCCCTTTATACCCCAGCATTGTATACACAGTTCATATGCTTCATTATATAACCAATCCCTACTTAGAGGTAAAATCACTCTAGATCCTTCTGTGATTCTGGAGAAGTCATGAGTGATTTTCCTTCATACTTCATACTTCATACTTCATACTTTCAACTTGAAAGATTTTAACAGTTTTCTACAATGCAGCAGACACCGCGCCAGTGTTTTGATGTATTAGTGTATTTGCTTGCTTGCTTATCTATCATCTATCTATCTATCTATCTATCTATCTATCTATCTATCTATCTATCTATCTAGTGTGTGTACACTTGCGCATGCGCAGTTGGTATGTTACAGTGAATGTGTGGTCAGTGCTTCCTTTATTGTTAGGGTCGCTTGGGACTACTGCATAGCACGCTCCAGGCTAGCCAGCCTAGGCGCTTGTGCTTTCCAGTCTCTGCCTCCTGCGTCGCCAACAGAGCACTGGGGTCACTCATGGACACCACCACGCCTGGCTGTCTCATGGGCATCAGGGGTCAACCTGGTGTCATTAGGCTTTTGCCTTCACTCCCTGAGTCATCTCCTCAGCCGGCAAGCAGTGTGGCTTTTAAAGGGCAGAAAAGTGATCTGGAAGAGTGGATGTTCCAGTAAAGGGTCCCCCTGTTGGAAGCCATGTTTTGTTGTTGTTGAGAAGGAAATGACTCAAAATTTTAAACATTTCACAAAAGAAGCCAATAATCGAGTTTATTTTATTTTGCTATTTTTGAGTGTGTGTTGTGGTGGTGGTGGTGGTGTGTGTGTGTGTGTGTTTGTGCATGTGTGCATGTATGAACACGTGCATGTATATCCATGGACATGAATATTTATGTGGAAGCAAGAAGCTGAGGTGTAGGGTGTCTTCCTCGGTTGCTAGAAGGCAGGGACTCTTGACGAATGGAGGACCCACTGACTTGGCTACCCTTGTATAGTATAGTTAGCGTGCCTGGTGACTACCTTCTCTGTCTTCAGAGATTAGAAGGGGATTAGAAGGGGTTGCCATGACTTCCCAGACATGTGGGTTCTGGTGACCCAAATCCCAGTCTTCATCCTCTCATTGAACATGCCTTATCTACTGGGCCCATCCCTGTTGTCCAAAGACTGAGTAAAATTTGATGGTTTTGAGAAATCCTGGCAATGTCTTCCTTCTTTCCCTCAAGTATAATGAATGGATGGCTTGCTATCTGGTATTTACTTACTTTTTTACTTATTTGGTGGTGCTGGGAACTGAACTCCAGTCCTTATGAGCACCAAACAAGTGCTCTTCACCGACTTGCCCTCCCAGCCCTATCTTAAGGACTGAAAGCAGGGAGTATGACTGACCACATATGACAAAATTAGCCAGTTTGCCAGCCCAAGTTTCTGTCGTAACAATTCTTGGAGACAATAGTGTGTTGCTACATCAGCATGAGATTGACAGTAGAGAGCAAAGCTCTGTGACACTCAGCACTGCGTTGAAACTGGCGGCAATGCTGGGCCAGTGAAGGTAATGGAACCTTAAGAAGGTAAAGAGGGTTACAAAAACTGGGCTTTGGTACCAGAGCCACTAAGTTATCACAGTGGGCTTAAGTGTGTGCTTTTAAACTCTGAAGCAATTTCAAAGCCACTAATTCCACCGACCACTAGTAACACTTGGGTGATTTATTATCACAGTTATACAGATGTGGAACCTGAGGTCCCAGGACACTATGTGATCTGCCCAAAGCCTGAAAGTCAGAGAACTGAGATCTGAGCCCAGCAGTAGTTCTTTCCATCCCATCTCGGGACCTCACTAACCCCTCGCCTCCCCACCTATTTTGTCGTAGGCAGCTCTGTGCACTGGGTTAACATCTACCATTTCCGATCAGTTTCAATAGCCCCTAATATACCCCGAACCTGCTAAGCACGGAAGTCCCCACAGCCCAGTATTACCCGACCACCAGGAGTCCACAGGCAGAACCGAATTCATCACTCAACTGAGAGAAAAAGAAGCATGTCGGAGAAACGTGAAACCAATGAGTCTGCCAGTGTGGTTGTTTCCCACAGAAAACCCAGAATCTAGCATCCGAGCAAATAGCAGAACACCGCTATTGCCAGCTGTGCTTCTATTTGTAACACTATTTGCAGAAAATATTTATGACACTCTTCTATTTTCTCTGCACAAAATCAGAGAAAATTGAGAAATGCCAGATTACATTGTCTTCGAAAATCTTGTCGTGGAGTAACTCAGCTTTCACAGGCTATTCTCTAAGGACCTAACTGATCGCTAGCAGGCTGGTGGCGTAATAGAATTTGCTGGAAGGGGCGGGGAGGGGCAAAGGGAAGTGTGTTCATTAGGGCAGCGTCTTCACAGTGCCTATCGCATCCTCATTACTTTTCCAGACCGCACACCATCTCCTGGGCAGAGCCATGGCCTTGCTGGGGATATTTCAGGGATTTTACAGTTGGAAGTAGGTTTTTTAACACTTGTGCAAATGACTGCTATTCTTGCTCTCAATGGCTCGCTTCTGCTGGCAGGGAAAGGCATTCTGTCTCCTTCTCTCTAGAGTCCTCTGTGGCTGCTGTTTGCATAGAGTTCCCATTCCTTTGCACTCCCATAATTCCTCAGTAGCGATGCTGCTTCCAGCCACTGTGTCAAGTCCAGCCCTGATGCTTGGCCGGCTCACATCAGCATTTTGCAATGAGCCTCATTTGTCTTCACTCCCCTCCATCCCTTGCTTCCTGACAACCTTTCTTTTCCTGTTTGGGCTGGAGATTTTCATAGTTTCTTTCTTACTGCCTTCCCCAGGGCACTTGCCCTTGATGAACATCTCCCAGCTTCCTTTAGAGATGGCTGAGCTCATCAAGGCCTTGGAAAAGGTTCACTTGTTAGGTGACCGTCATTTCTCCACGCCTGGGTTTTCACAATCCTGTGGGGGTGCTTGAGAGGTTCTAACAAATATGGGGAAAGGGATTCAGCAGGCAGACCGAGTCTAACCCGCGGGGACCGCCCGAGAAGAGATTTTTTTGTTGTTGTTGGGGACAGGTTGATAGATAAATCAAAATTAGACTGAAAATGAAATAGAATATTCTAGGCAGTGGGAACAGCAGGGACAAAACCCTGGTCCTCAAGTGCCTACAAAGGACTCAAGAAACAGATTAAATAGACAAGTTAAGAGTGCCCTGAGTATGGAACATGGATGTAGAAATACCACCGTTATGCCTGCTGTGTGAATCACACACCACACTGGATGCCAGACTACCGAGTCAATGAGTGGGGCTCACTGCTTTGGCGTTATAGGTCCAGGTGAGAGAGAGCCGGAATCGGTCCCAAAGGTAACTGTGCTGCCTTGCTCTGCCTTGCTCCAAGTTGAGCCACCCTGAGCATCCGGGAATGCGAACACTTCCAGAAAACCCAGAGCCAACTACACACACACACACACACACACACACACACACACACACACAGAGTTCCTAGCCAAGGCCAGGCTAAGTTTAGAAGCAGGAAGAGCAGGGATTTCAGGCTTCCCCTGGATGGTGCCAATTTTTGTTAAGATGGGCTGGACATCTTCATGGGTCACAAATTCGCTGAGATAAAGCTCAGCGCTAGACTGACCTGGACTGCAGCCTGCTTTGTCTCATCAGCACGCCTATTGGTTTCCACTGTGAAGTAAGTACGTTCCCTGCTCAATTCACTCTATATCTCTGGACAAATTATTTCCCAGGGAAAACAGAGGTGGTGAATTAAATGTGGATGCCGTTGTTGTTAGGAGGAGCTAAGAGAGGGGCTGCAATGGGAGTCCTCACCCTGCCTGTGCACATTCAACATGGTGCACCATGAGGAAGCCGAGATCACACCAGGGGGAAGCCAAGTCTACACCAGATGTAGCTCCTCCCAGATACCCCAGAACACAGACATCTCCTCAGTCTGGTCACTTTCCTCCCTACCCACAGCAGATACCATTGCTACATTGCTCCAGGCATCTGATGCAGAGTGAAGTCGGGAAAAGGAAACTGGCGTTTCACCTAGGAAGAGAGAGGTCTGGTCAGCGCGGGAAGAGATCCTCCAAATCCCCTATTGGGCCCCAAAGTGCTGCTTGGAACGCTTGCTAATGCGAAGGGCTGGTTTACTTTGTGAACGCCAGGACACTGCAAAATAGCATATGGAAACTGCAGGAGTCCCAACGTCAGGGCAGAGTGGCACTGTGACTCTGTCGGTAACTGAGGTTTATATGTTCATTGTCTGTGTTTTTCTTGAGTGGGGCCGTGAAGCAGGGCTCTGCCGGGCGGATTATCATTTTCTGAAGGTAATGAGTTTACCTATCTCTTAGAAAAGAAAGGGAGAGAGAGGTTGGGGGGGGGGGCGAGACTTGTGTGAACCTCCTGTGAGCATCGGGAGGCACCAGCTCTGCAGAAATTCAATTTATTCCTCTGCTCCTTTCTAGTCTCCCAGCCAGACTGTTGGCTAGAGCTACTCATCCTGTGTTTTGGAAATCACTGGAAAATCCTCAGCAGAGACCCTGTGTGGCGCTCCCAGCCTCATCCTGAGGCCTCATCTTCCTTTCCCCGTGCGTGGTTATGTTTATGTCCCTCCAGAATGCCCACCACTTCCCTTTCCTCAGAGCCACTCCCTTCCAGTCATCTCTCCCTTCCTCCCTAGAAGTTCTCACTGTCAGGCTCAGTGACACAGGACCACCTGATTAGACTACTTCATAAAACGTCTAATTTAGACCGGTGGAAAGAGAGGGAGAGAGAGAGGGAGTGGGGAGAGAAAGAGTGAAGGGGGGCAGGCAGAGAGGGGGGAGGTGAGCGGAGAATACTAACCACAGGCTGGATTACTGATACAGCTAAGACCATACATATCCTAGGAGTGGTTTAGACATCCATTTCATTAAGAAGTCGTTATTTGTTGCTTACAGTAAACCCAGTACTGTTACAGGAACAGTGCTACATATGGACTCCTCTGGAGGATGGAGGTAAACATTACTGTGGACATTAAAATTCACAAAAGTTGATGAATTAGCTTAAGTCACATAACACAACATACTGCAAAATAAGTCTGTATTTTAATGTGTTTTTTTTTGGGGGGGTGCTTAGAGCTATTAGCAGTCAGAGGTTCTCTTTGCTATCGGATTTCTAGCTTTTTATGCTTAATCATGATGGCACAGGAGACCCCAAAAGAGGTGTGTTGTGATGATAGGCAACAAGCAAGCTTCTTATTCAATCTAGGAGGACATATTTCCATCCTATTAATCCCTCAGGAACATGGGATTTTGACATTCTACTAGTTTATTCTTTACTGGTGGTACCAGATCAATGGGGCACAAAGTGAGTCTGTCAAGATACTGCTAAGCAATGATTCATAAACAGGTCAAATAGTCTGTAGTTAGCACATAGCTTGGTTTTGTTTGTTGTTGGTGTTGTTATTTGTTTTTAATGAATGTGACCCTCATAGCAGCAAAGGAGCCACGAGGGAGCCATCAAGCAAGGGTTGGCGTGGGAAGGTACACAGAACACCCACAGGGCTCCTCTGGCTTTGTCCCCTCACCTCAGTGGCTGCTGCCACCCAGGGTCAGGATGATGATGAAATACATCCCCTCATAACTCCGACAGATGGAGCAACACTCCCTGGCAAAGGCTTGCCTGCTGGAGGTGCAGGCAGCATGCTGGAGGTGCAGGCAGCATGCTCTCTGCAGTCCTGGCCAGGAGACCTCCACCTGCTGCCTCGCTTCTGGCAGGGATGGAGCAGTGCCAAAGCTCTCTGGGAAATGACCAGCGACCTTACCACAGGGTGTCCCAATGTATTCAGACTCTCAAAGGTCACGCTGTCACTTTCCGTCTGTCTGTCTGTCTGTATGTATGTATGTATGTGTGTGTGTATGTATGTATGTATATATGTGTATGTTTAATGCACACATATGCCATCTTGTTCCGGTAGACATCCAAGGCCAGCTTGCAGGAGTCGGTTCTTTCCATCTACCTCCAAGGCCCCAGAGATGGGAATCAGGTTGTCCTGCTTAGCCGCAGCTTCCTTTAGCATAACTCAGTCACCACATGGACCATGGTAATTCTTATATGGCATACACCTGTGCTTTTCTTTTCCCTCTCTTTTTAATCTAGTAATAAACGTGTGTGTGTGTGAGTGTGTGTGTGCATGAGTGAGTGTGTGTGCGCGCTCACGCAGATCCCTGCAGAGTCCAGCAGACGGCATCAGATCCCTTGGAGCTGAGTTACAGGCAGTACTGAGCTGCCCACTATGGGTGCTGGGAACCGAGCTTCCTCAGGAGGAACAGAAAGAGCTCTTAACCACTCAGCCATCTCTCCAGCCCCCTACCTACTTTTAAAACATAATTTTTGCAAAGATTTTTCTGTCTGAGTGAATTCCTCAGTGCCATCATGTAACTCAATATATAAACACATTGTTTTCTTTTGTTCTGTTGACTACAGCTTTCAGATTAATCGGTTCTATTCAATTCTCCCAGTCTCGTTTTAATTGATTGACCACTCACTCCAGCGGACTTTGTTTCTCTTTAAGTGTTTGCATTATATTTAAGACTTTTAGTCTACTGTTTTGTTTTTGTATGAAATGAATTTGCTGCTGTTTGTCATCCTCCTTGATGCTCTCTGAAGTGCAAACTTCAGAGTTCTTTGGAAAGTTGTTGGATGGTGTTTGGCTGGAGCAAACACGTGAAGGAGTGTTTTCCTGAAGTGGACACAACTGAAAGCACTTTTTGCTAAAGCAGACACGTGAAGGAACGTTTTAGTGAAGTGGACACAGGTGAAAGGGTAAGGCAGACTTGTGAAAGAACATTTTACTGAAGCAGACACAGGTGAAAATATGTTCTGCTAAAGCAAGCTCTAGAAAGGACCCATAATGGAGGATTCCTCACTAACCACACGCATGTATCCGTCTGCCTTATGTGCATTGTTGAGTTCCATTTGTCAGGACTTCATAGAGAAAAACACACCAAAAAAACTTCTGGTGGTGTGCTGAGGCTTCTTGCTGCTGGATTGGCAGCGTGATGTCAGCCCAGACAGGCGCATGTGCTGAGGCAAGACCGGTGAAGTACATGTGATGTCTGGAGGGAAACTGGACTGACAGTGAAGGAGGTGCAGCTTGGCTTGCTTGCATAGCTTCTCGGTCTCCCTTCACTGAGAGAGACCCAGCAAAGAAGTTCTCCTGGCATCGTTCTTGGTCCCTCCTGCTGACTGGTGCTGACTTGGCTGAGGCCTGCCTGTCTCTGCTAGGCAGTGCCACTGCCGCTGCGACCCTGACACTACTGAACTGGACTGCAGGCATATCCGTGAAGTGTCTGCGAGTGGATCAAGCTGCTACTGTTTATCCTCGAACTAAACTGATTTCCTGACAATGCAGATGGAATTTACTCTAAAGAACCATTCCTAAGCAGGCCCACCTCCCTCATGTCCTTTCTTTTCCACTGCCTCTGGTGGGTGGTGGGCTAAAAGGGAGATTAAAGTATTTAAGAGCCATCATTAAAAGTGGGCTTTGAAAAATTAAAGTTACAGCTCTCTTTCCTTGTCATGAATGGAATCTCTAGTGGTGGGTTCATGTCCCCTACTCTCAATGACACAGATGGAGACCGTCACTCAGGTGGAAGGTATCTTTTCTCATCTGGATCAGCTTACATCTGGATTCTGTACCCCAAGAACACACAGGCTTTACAGAAGCCATGACTTCAGGGCCAGCAGCCTCCTGGCATTAGCACCTCCCAACACGGGTGACATGGCTCTCTTACATCCCACTTCAAACAGTGCACATATAGTAACCAGCACAAGTCAGGAGCCAGGGTGCCAGCAATCTCATTGTTGTTGCACAGGGCCAAGCAGCCAAGGTGCAGGCCCCATCCCTGCTTTACTGGTCTTCTTTTCTTCAGCCTGACTGTTCATCCTGTTAATGGCTCTGGATACACCTTCCCGCTTACCATGTTCTACTTTGCCTCTTGCGGCTGAAAGAGGGTTCTAATTGTGCCGTGAGACTGAGAGGCCCTCTGCCCACTCTGACTGCATCTCACCCTTTGACCAATGTGTACCAGCATCAGCATCTCTCAGTTCTGTGGTCTACCTGGAATTCTTTGCCTCAGGACCACATGCTCTTCTCAGCCATTACCTTCCAGTCAAAAACACCACTCTCTCACAGGCTTGTTTTCTGATCACTCCATCTTAGTTGCTTCCAATTCCAAGTAGTTGATCAATTTTCTTCAGGCCACATTACAAACAATCATATATCCCCTACATGGCAGAGACAGGCTTCCATCCTTCTGAAAAGCCCTACACATCAAGGACATTAAAGTTAATGCACAAACATGAGTGAGAGAGAGAGAGAGAGAGAGAGAGAGAGAGAGAGAGAGAGAGAGAGAAAGCAGAAGCATACTACTTGGGATGGGATGTCTGATCTCTCAGGACTTAGATGAAGATATTATCCGGAACTTAAATAATTACATACAATAATCAAAGATCCTGTCATGCCAACACTTTACTGAAAATAAAGTGCACTGCAGATTTACTACACAGGACTAAGTGGGAGGAGGAGACATCTGAATGGATGGTGATAAAATGGTCTGGATTCTTTTAGCAAAGTGGAGCCTGATCCTTGTGAATCTGCACAAGAGTTCGGCACAATGGCTGACGGCACTGCCAACCAGAAGCTCTGTGGGACTGCACTAACCCCAGGAAGGGGCTGCCTGTGATGAACTGTGTTTATTTGAAGCTACGGCAGATTGAAATTCAGTGAGTCTAGATTGACAAAATGTGACAGGCACAGATGCTTAAGCATTCTGCTGGGATTGATGGTGAGTGTCCTGAAGCCCCACTCACTTCTGCAAGTTCCCTGCCATCGAGTGACCCTGTCTCATCTCAAGCTGGGATTCCTAAGGAAATGGCCATCGAGGTTATCTTTTGGGTTCTAAAGGAGCTTGTTCCAGAGAATGCAGATGTTTCTTATTCAAGGACTGCTTCCTCTACCTTCTAGAGAATTCTACCATCTTCAGAAACTATAAGGCTTTTCGTGACATGGGTTCAGGGATGCTAAGCGGCTTGGATTTGTAGTCTGGTGCACAGAAGCCTGATAAGCTTTGCTGACTACTCACAAATGCCAAACGTTTCGCGGGGAAAGCGAGTTAGTCTAGAAAATGGAAGAATCCCTACTTTAAAAAAATATGCAGCTCTCAGCTAGTATGGGCTATTTCAAAACCTAGGAAGCGCCGGGGGATTCTCAGATCCAGCTGTTTGAAGTGACTGCAGCAGCCCCCGGTTCCTTTCTTTCTGTGACCTGTGGCTTGGGGTCAGTGGCTTTAGCAAGCATAGCCCAAAGCTTAGCTTCCTCTGTGCTCACCATAGAGGTGAAAGCTGCGGTCTAGAAGTCCCTCTCCTCCCCTTGGAGTGCAGAGAGTCTGGAAAGCAACACAGTGAAGAACAAGATTATGTAAGCGAGCACATTCTGCACTGGAACGTCAATCCCTCGAGTAGACAGGCCATGTACAGCACACTGCTCATCATGTACTTTGGCCCCAGATAGTGACAGAGGAGGCTGTCTTGTCCTGCCCTAGATGAGTTTCTCCTTGATGTTTAATAATAGGCCAGTGAACTACCAGAGAACTGCTTGTGGGGCACCTCACCTAGATCTGTGTGCTGGAACTCACAGAAACTATGTGAGTCGCTGGCATTACCCCACCACTCTGAGGAGTCGTAACAAATCCCCAAGGAGACATCTATGCAGCTTCCCTCTATGATGTGACCTGCCCTGCCTGTGCAGCCACATTCTGAACCACCTGTCTTGACCATTTCCTTCACGTCTTGTTCTCAAGGAGCACTCTCCCTCAGACCACAGGCAGGCAGGCAGATGCCTGCCCACCAAGAGCAAGTCACTCTCAGCCCAGTGCTCCCTATGGAGCCAATGGTCAGAGATGAGTCCCGAGGAATAAACCAGACAGGGATAGGCAGACCCCCGAGGAATGGCCCATAGGGAAAGGACAGAAGCACAAAAGAGATTCTCTGTAGCCTTGGAAAATGGCTGCCTAGTGTACTGGTAACAAGGTCCTGCCGCTGCAAACTGAGCAGGTGGGTCAGGGCAGGAGGGGTAACACCTGGAGCTGCTTGGGACCCCAGCACTGCTCAGTTGTCCTTCTATGCTTTTGCTATATGGTTTCCAAGGCCCTCTGCTTGCAGGTGACAGTAGAAAACCTGTCACCCCGAGGTTTTCTTAAGTAAGACACCAGGCTTTTCCATGCTCTTCTGGAGGATGAACTGAGGCTGTTTGTGGTGGGTCGTGGCCATGGCAGCCCCTCCTTCAGGCCTACCGTATGTAGATCCCATGATGGGATGTCTTTCTTTCTTTGATGTACTTTGTAACTATATGTTACAGTCTGCAATCACATCACTCTAGTCTGTGGCCCACACGACATGACTAGCTAAGTGGTGATAAGGTTTGTGTATGACTTTTAAAAGAGTCAATGAGCACATTGAGCAGTGTGTGGTGCATGGACCTGCCACACAGATGTGCCTCAGTGAACAAGCAAGTCATTTCTGTAGATGGAATTGATTGAGAAGGATGACATCTGGAGTAAGGACTCATGACAACTTTGCTCTTAAAGAACTTTTTGTGCACATGCACAGGAAAAGAACAAAGCTTCTATTCAAGTAGTAACAGGGGCCAGAGAGCAAGTCATGGACAATCCTGCACTACCACAAGGGAATGAGAGGTAGAGGGCGGGCCCTGGGGAATGGAAAAGATCCAGATTGCCTGAACACAGAGTGGCTTTCCTTAGCCGCCATGGTTAAAGATTAATGGTACTCTTCTCATGGGAGGAGAAAGACCACAATAGGACGTGCTTATGGCTCAGTGGAGATTGAATTTCATTAGCATAGGGGGTAGAGCCATTCCCAGCAAATTCTTTGCTCATCACGGAAGATCCTGAGCTGAAGAAACCCGTTAGGCATTACTGTGCAGAGGCAGAGCTGGCGGGGTCTCATTTGGCTTTTATAGGCAGCTTTCTGGGGGGGGGGGGAGAAACCCAATAAACAGTTCTGTTTAGAGAACAGAACCATAAAGGGGTTTACTTTCCCTGGATATGTTACATTAAACCAGAACCAGCTACAAATATTTAAAATAGCTAGACTTTTAAAATGTGCCTGATGCTTTTACATGTAGAAGAATTTTCAAGAAAACAGTAATGAGGCCGATAGAGTATCAGATTGACAAGGTGAATTACACCACGGTGGTTGACTAACTTCCCAGAAAAGTGTCTGGAGGGGCACTTGAAGCAGCCAGTGTGGCTGAGAGCTATTCGGCATCTTTAGCCATGGTTTGGATGAAGAAACTGAGGATGCCTTTGTCAAACCTCTACAGTCACAGACTCAGAAGGACTTACACCTGCTCCTGGCCTCAATGACCTACTAGGAGCTCCAGTTCCTCACCGAGGAAGTGGAAATAATGGGGCCCATTCTCAGAGTCACCAAGAATCAACACCGAAGGGTTATAAAAAGAACTGATAAGTGGGTATTCACACCAAGAGCAATAGAATTGGGAACTTTTTTTAAGTCTCAGTTTAGACAACCAGGCCAAGACTAAGCTGTTATACCAAGTTAAAAGGGGGGGAACTGAGACCACAGCTTCAAATAAATGACTCTAGTTTAGGACTCAACAACCAACACCAGCAAAATAATGACTCATGGAGGAAACAGAGGGACAAAACCTAAAACAAAACAAACCTACCCAAAGCAGAAGTGGACATTGAACAGTGACACCAAATCAATCCTGTTCTTTCAGAATATAACAGTGCCATTTGCAGACCTCAGGAAAGTACTTCTATGCCTGTCAATCAATCTCTTTGGCTAAAGGAAAGCTTCGTCCTGGGGAGCTGCCTGTGGGCGAATTGTCAGCACGCTTATCAACCTAGCCCCATGGTGATCCAGTCTTGTAACCACTTGAGTTGCTCTCAGTGAAAGCCTCCATTAGGAGAAAGTGATCACTGAGGATCTAAGGAGTGAGAGAGATGGGATTTATTAGTACTTCCAAGGAGGAACTCCTGAAGTTTATAATGGTCACAAGATTCTTAGAAGCCAACTGTTATGAGTCTCCTGATGTTCTAGCATGAATCCTCACATCAGGGTTCCAGTCACTGATCTCCCCAAGTCCTAAGATGGTTCTTTTTATTAAGTATTTATAAAAATGGGGGCTGGAGAGATGGCTCAGTGGTTAGGGGACACTGGCTGTTCTTTCAGAGAACCTGGGTTTGATTCAAACCCATGATGCTCATCTTTATTTTCAGTACCAGGGGCCCCAAAACCCTCTTCTGGCACCAGGTACACACATGGTGTACAGACATACATGCATACAAACCATCCATATACATAGAAATGATTAATTTTAAAACAGAATTTAAAATGTACAAAGATAGGAAGATCTTGAGCATTTGACTGTATATATTTATCCCTAGGAAGTTAGTTGTTTTCAAAATATTGATTTAAAAAGAATTGTGCAACTTCCAAAGCAGAAGTATTGCTGCAGCACTTAGATGCTCAGGTCAGGGGATCTGGGCTGTAGCCCATGGGCTGGCCCTTGACTCTGCAGAGCCCTGGCTACTGAGGTAGCAGCAGTTTCCAGTGCCTCCATGAAGAGGGTGTTCTGGGAGATGTCGGACTGAGAGGGAAGAAGACGGTCCAGGAGCTTCAGTGCTGGCTGTGGGCAAATTCCTCAGTGCACTGAGTCACTATGGGCTCATCTTACAAGCAGGGGTCTGACTCCAGACTGTCCTTTTCAGCTGTGAAATTCTATCCCCTGTTAACTGCCCTGGCATACACAGCCCAACTTCTTGGTAATGCCTGAACACTCCGATTCTTCTTCATTACTGGAGTCACAGAAGCTAATTTAATGTGAAATTCCAGACTGTCGTGCAGAACCTCCACCAGCAACATGAAAGATCACCATCTTGGGCACAGGAATGGCTTACCATATGTTCCAACACTTTGCCACTGGCCTCCAGCTGTGTACACATCCCACCGAGGTTCAGGAGAGGGGCCAGGGACAAGTCACCAAAAACAAAACGAGAGAAACCATCTATGCGAAAATTAATGGAAGGTTTCCTATACACAATTACTGCTGCTGAGACACACCGCCACCCCTGATCTGTTGATAGGTTGAGCTGCATGAATTCGCCAAGTCAGTCATCAGAAATGGCTGACGAGCAACAGCTTTATACAGTGCAAGCTACACGGGGACCTGGGGTGGCTAGAGAAAGTAGAGTTCTTCAGGTTTCCACGTGGGCAGAATGACAGCAGAAAAGAGGAATAAAATGATTGACAGTGTAAATGCAAAACCTGCCACACAGAGGCGAAGGGGATTCTATACAGCAAAGGACAATGAAGGGATTCCTTCTGGGAAGTTCCAGAATGGAAGGTTCTTAAGGAAAGAACAAATCACTTCTAGAGACAGCAAGAGTTAAACAGAAAACAACAAACTTGCACATCATCAGGTTAAAAAACAATGTCTCAAGTTCAGAATCCCTGATCATGGAGCCAACTCAAGAAGCAACAGAAGTGTAGGGAGACAGTGTTCTGGTGTGTTTTTAGGGCTCTGGAGGTGGCCATTCCTGAAAACTCGATACTCATGGACCTTCCTGCTATATGGGCTGACAGATTTTTTTTTCTTTTCTCCTCCTCTTCCTCCTCCTTCTTTCTTCTTCTTTTTCAGTTTTTTGAGATAAGGTTTCTCTGTGCAGCCCTGGTTGTCCTCACTCTGTAGACCAGGCTGGCCTCAAACTCAAAATCTGCCTGCCTCTGCCTCCCAAGTAAGTGCCTGCTGGGATTAAAGGCGTGTACCACCACTGCCTGGTGACAGATTTCTTCTTAGCTGTACATCCTTATACATACAAACATATGCAAACTGCCACAACCTATATTAAAAACTTCTGATGCTGCAAACTCAAATGTCCAACCACACAACAAGCGGGACACACCTCATATTCAAATTCTGAGCTTAGGCTTCTAGTCTGACTCGCAAATTCATGGTCATTAAAACCACACTGAGATGATTTTCCAAGATTCAAGGACCAAGAAGAAAAGGAACATGTATTCTGTCAAAACAGGAGGGATAAACCAGGACATTTTTTTCACTGGTAGATTTGACAGCTATACCGTCATCTACTATAGAGGAGGCAAGAACCAGGCTACTCAGTCTTCAGGATGTAAGACTGAGAGGCTTAGTGTGTCCTCACCGTAGGCCAGAAACTGGAGGACGAAGAGCTGTGCACAAGGCATGAAGTAAACTTGGGCCTGAATGACCAAAGTGTTATTTATCACAGGATTTAGTTTATTAGGATGTCCTTACAGGTTTCTAATAAACTATTAGGAAAGGACTAAATGCTCCCAATGTTTTTTGTCTTCTCTGAGCTGCATTAAGTATTTGCCATGTCTGAAAGAACAGTCACCTGCCCAGTTAGTTCCACATCTTCCTGCCTAAATTCTGTCTTCTAATTTGTCTGTTTTGGGCAACTGATAAAGGTTGATTTAGTTTACTGCCAAAGTCTATGGCAGCCACAAGAGAAAGGTTGGAGTCAACAAGTATTTGGCTTTTTTTACCATCTTTATTAGTTCACTGTTTCAAAAACCAATATTCAGCGATCAACCTCGCCATGGTTCCAGGCAATTGAATGAACTAGATACCATTCCCATACAAATGGGCACTGTGTGGCTATGCCATTCTCCTGTGAGCTAGCCTGTGAGCTAGTGCCTGCTGCCCTTCCTGACTAATACACACGGGCCTGGGCACAGGACTTCAAGAATCTGCAGCTTTAACATGACATATAGCCCCGAGTTCTTATTACCACTCCAGGGAACAAACAGTGACTTGAGACAGCCATCACCTAACGTGTCCAGGATACTCTTTTCAACCTACAGTCATCTACTGAGTGCTTACTATGTGCCAGGGAACCCACTATTACCTAGAACTAGCCTTTTCGATGTTTAACTTATCTGCTGCTACTCCCTGAAAAGAAGGAAAAAGGGAAAGGGAAAAGGGAAAAGGGAAAAGGGAAAAGGGAAAAGGGAAAAAAAGGGAAAAAAGGAAAAAAGGGAAAGGGAAAGGGAAAAGGGAAAAGGGAAAGGGAAAAGGGAAAGGGAAAGGGAAAGGGAAAGGGAAAGGGAAAGGGAAGGGAGGAAGGGAGGAAGGGAGGAGGAAGGGAAGAAGGGAAGAAGAAGGGAAAACGAAGGGAAGAAGAAGGGAAGAAGGGAAGAAAGAAG